>NC_091567.1:37071184-37078684 GCF_042767895.1 Penaeus vannamei
CCCCAAAAAGAAAGAGTAAGACAGAAGGAAAGATAAAGGCCTACCCCCCTTCCCCCCAACCCCCAACCACCTTCCTCAACAAGCCCCCCTCCCCCCACCCACCCCCACCCCCCAAAAAAGTACATCTCCGAGGTATGATATTTTTATTTATCTATTTTATTTTATTACTATTATCCTTTTTTCCTCTTCTTTTTCTTTTTTTTAAAGTACATCTCCGAGGTATGATTTTGTTTATTTTTTTTATTACTATTTTTTTTTTATCTTTTAATGACTCCACCCACAGGCCTTAACCCCTTATCTGTGGGCGACGTAATAAACTTTAATTTGTGTTCAGGTTTATCAACTCACGTGATTGTGTGGCTTAAATTGCACACGTTGCAGGGGAGAGGGGAAAAGGGGAGAGAGTTGAGGAATAGGAGGGAAGGAAGGAAGAATATAGGAGGAGGAATAGGAAGGAAGGAAGAAGATAAGAGGAGGTAGGAGAGAGGGGAAAAGGGGAGAGAGTTGAGGAATAGGAGGGAAGGAAGGAAGAATGTAGGAGGAGGAATAGGAGGGAAGGAAGGAACAATATAGGAGGAGCAATAGGAGGGAAGGAACGAAGAATATAGGAGGAGGAATAGGAAGGAAGGAAGGAAGAATATAGGAGGGGGAGAGAGGGGAAAAGGGGAGAGAGTTGAAGAATAGGAGGGAAGGAAGGAAGAATATAGGAGGAGGAATAGGAGGGAAGGAAGGAAGAATATAGGAGGAGGAATAGGAGGGAAGGAAGGAAGAATATAGGAGGAGGAATAGGAAGGAAGGAAGGAAGGATATAGGAGGAGGAATAGGAAGGAAGGAAGGAAGAATATAGGAGGAGGAATAGGAGGGAAGGAAGAAGATAAGAGGAGGTAGGAGAGAGGGGAAAGAGGAGAGAGTTGAGGGCAGGGGACGATGGAAAGGGAGGGAGAAAGGGGAAGAAGATGGAGAGGAAGAGGAAGGAAGGATATAGGAGGAGGAATAGGAGGGAACGAAGAAGATAAGAGGAGGTAATAGAGAGGGGAAAGAGGAGAGAGTTGAGGGCAGGGGACGATGGAAAGGAAGGGGAGAAAGGGGAAGAAGATATGAGGAGGAGGAGGAGGAATAGGAGGGAAATGAGGAGAGGAATACGAAGGAAGGAAGGAGAGAGAGCAAGAGTGGGAAGAAGACAGGAGGAGGAATAGGAGGGAAGGGAGGAGATAGGAGGAGGAGGAAGGAGAGAGGGGAGAAAGGGAAGAAGATAGGAGGAGTAATAGGAAGAGGGGAGAGGGAGAAGGAGAAGAAGGAGAGGGAGGGGGGAGAACAAGAGAGTAGAGAATAGGCGAGGATTGAAACGAGGGGATAGGAAGAAGAAGGGAGGAAAATAAGGAACAGGAGGATTAAAAGACATAGGATGGGGAAGCAGGAAGAGGAAGAAATAGGAGGGAAGAAGGAGAGAATAAGAATAAGAATAAGAATAAGAATAAAGGAAGGAGAATAATAAAGTCAAACTGTAGACGATTGAAAGGAGGGGAGAGAGGAAGGAAGGAATAATAATAATAATAATAAAAAAAAAAAACAGGAAGAAGGGAGAGAGGGGAGAGGGAGAGAAACAGGAAGAAGAAAAAAAGTGATTTATTTCGTTCTTTCTTCCTTGCTTCCCCTTTCTCGTTCGTATGTTTGTGTTTTTGTCGATTCCCCTTTTGTTGTTGTTGTTGTTACCATTGTTATTGTCATTATTACTTTTATCATCATTTCTTCGTCGTTTATTCTCTTCGTTGTTATTCTTCAGTTTTAATCATTCTTATTCATTTTTTTTTCTTTCTTTCTTTCTCTCTCTCTCTATCTCTCTTTCTCTGTCTCTCTCTCTCTCTCTGTTTCTCTAGCTTCTCTCTGTCTCTCTCTCTCTCTCTCTCTCTCTCTCTCTCTCTCTCTCTCTCTCTCTCTCTCTCTCTCTCTCTCTCTCTCTCTCTCTCTCTTCTCCTTTCTATTCATTCCCATTCCAATTCCCGCCGTTCCTCTAATTTCCTTTGATTCCAACTTCCATGTTTTCGTTCTTTTTCTCTCCCTCTTTCTCTCCCTCTTTCTCAATCTGCTCATACCCCAGTCTTTCATTTTCTGAGCCTGATTTTTTTTCTATTTTATATCTTTCCCCTCACTTTCATCCTCTTTTTATCTCCTCCCCTCGAATCCCTCTTATTCTTTCTCTCCCTTCTTCCCTCCTCCTTTCTTTCTACCTATCTCTTTCTCTAAGTTTCTTTATCCTTTCTCTTCTTTTTTTCTTCTGTTTCCCCCTTTCTCTCTTTCTCCATTTTTCCTTCTCTATTCTTCTGGGCATTTCCTTATTTTTCGTCCTTTTAAGAATCCCAAATTTTAAAATAAAAATCATATTTTCTATTTTATTATTTCGAAATTTTAATAATTCAATAAATCTGAAGATAAAGAATAAAATATAAAAAAAGAAAGTATAACATAATTTATTTTTTATTATTGTCGTAATATCTCGTAAATAATTTTAATTTCATGTTAAATAATATTATTGTATTGCTTATCTTTCCATTTTATTTTGTTATTGTTGTTATTTTTTATTTTCTTTCTCAAGTTTCTGTGGTTTCCTTTTATCGATTTTTCTTTCCATTTCTTTCCTTTCCTTGTGTTTATCTAATTAATAATTCTTCTGATTTTATTTTCTCTTTTCTTCATTATCTATATCATTATCTCCCTTATCCATTTCCCTTTGCATTATTATCATTTTCCTTTTCATTATCATAATTATTACTATTTATCATCCTCATCATTCCTTTCATTTTTTCTTAATCCTTTCTCTCACAACCAAAAAAGGAAAAAAAAGAAATACAAAAAACAACAAAGAAAGGAAACGAAAAAAAATAATAAAAATATAACGGCTACGAAAGACAGAGCGAAAAAAATGAAGAAAAAAAGAAGAAGAAACTAGAATTAGCTGAGAAGAAGAAGAAGAAAAAGAAGAAGAAAAAAGAAGAAAAAAGAGAGAGAGAGAGAGAGAGAGAGAGAGAGAGAGAGAGAGAGAGAGAGAGAGAGAGAGAGAGAGAGAGAGAGAGAGAGAGAGAGAGAGAGAGAGAGAGAGAAAGAGAGAGAGAGAAGAAAGAAACCAGAATTATCCTATTCATTCTTCCATTTGCCTTTTATTCCCTCCTGTCTCTATTTACGCATTCGCTAAAGAACTTAATTACGATCTTATGACGTCACGCTTGTTCCGCTGTCTTGGTCACGTGAGGAGGGAGGGAGGGAGGGAGGAGTGAAGGAAGAAGGGAGAAAGTGATGGGGGGAAGGGGGTGGGGAGAAAATTAGTTTAATGTCACCTTTTTGTTTCTCTCTCTCTCTCTCTCTTTCTCTCTTTCTCTCTTTTTTTTCTCTCTCTCTCTTTCTCCCTCTCTTTCGCTTCTCCCCTTCACCCCACACCCCACACACCCCACCCTCACATCCCCATCTCAACCCATCTCCCCACTCCCCTCACAAACCCATACCCCCTTCACCCCACACCCCTCACATCCCCACCCTCACATCCCCATCCAACCCCACTCCCTTCACACAAACCCTTCTCTCCCCTTCACCCCCACTCCCCTCACACCCCATCCTCACATTCCCATCTCAACCCCCACAACCCCATACCCCTCACACCCCTCACCCCTTCACATCCCACACCCCACCCTCACATCCCCATCAACCCCCTCACCCCTTCACCCCACACCCCTCACACCCCACCCTCACATCCCCATCTCAACCTCCCCCACCACCCCTCACAATCCCATCTCTCCCCTTCACCCCACTCCCCTCACACCCCACCCTCACATCCCCATCAACCCCCTCACCCCCTCACCCCACACCCCTCACACCCCACCCTCACATCCCCATCTCAACCCCCACACCCCTCACAACCCCACCCCCTCTCCTCACCTCCTTGCATCGCCCCTACCTCCTTCCCTCGCTCTCTGTCTTGGAGACGCTGGGAGATTAGACCGCACCTTTAGGTTCTTGCCACTTACAGGGATTGAAGGAGGGGGTGAGGCGGGAGAGAGAGTGAGGGGAGAGAATGAGGAGAGAGAGGGGAGAGAATGAGGAAGGGGAGGGGGGGTGAGGCGGGAGAGAGAGAGAGGGGAGGGAATGAGGAGAGGGGAGAGAATGAGGAAGGGGAGAGGGGAGTGAGGGAGAGAGGGAGAGAATGAGGGAGAGAGGGTAGAAGATGAGGAAGGGATGAGGGATTGAGGAAGGAGAGGAGGCGGGGGAGAGAGGGAGGAAGAGAGAGAGGAGAGAATGAGAGAGAGTGAGGGGAGGGAATGAGGAGGGGAGGGAATGGGAGAGGAATTGGGAAGAAAGAGAGGGAGGGAATGAGGAGAAAGGGGAGAGAATGAGGAGAGAGAAGGGGATAAGGCGGGAAAGAGAGAGGGGAGAGAACGAGGAGAGAGAGGGTAGAGAATGAGGAGAGAGAGGGGAGAGAATGAGGAAGGGGAGAGGGGAGGGATTGAGGGAAGGGAGACAGGGGTGAGGCAGGGAGAGAGAGGGTAGAGAATGAGGAGAGAGAGGGGAGAGAATGAGGAGAGTGAGGGGAGGGAATGAGGAGAGAGAGGGGAGGGAATGAGGAGAGTGAGGAGTGGGAATGAAGAAAGAGAGGGGAGGGAATGAGGAGAGTGAAGGGAGAGAATGAGGAGAGAGAGGGGGATAAGGCGGGAGAGAGAATGAGGAGAGAGAGGGTAGAGAATGAGGAGAGAGGGGGAGAGAATGAGGAGAGTGAGGGGAGGGAATGAGGAGAATGAGGGGAGAGAATGAGGGGAGAGAGGGGAGAGAATGAGGAGAGAGAGGGGAGGGGATGAGGAGAGAGAGGGGAGAGAATGAGGAGAGTGAGGGGGATAAGGCGGGAGAGAGAATGAGGAGAGAGAGGGTAGAGAATGAGTAGAGAGGGGAGAGAATGAGGAAGGGGAGGGGGAGAGCATGAGAGAGAGAGGGGGTGAGGCGGGAGAGAGAGGGAGTGAATAAGGAAGGGAGAGAAGGAGGGAGGGGAGAGGGGAGCGAATGAGGAGAGAGAGGGGAGACCTGTCTCTCTCTATTCTCCTTCATTCTTGTTTCTTTCAAGAGATAGGGGTAAGGTGGGAAAGGGGGGGGGGGATGTCATACTTATTTATTCCAACACATGATTACAATTTTTTTCCTCCCTCTCTCTTCGTTTTCTTCTTTTATATCATAAAAAATGAAGAAGAAGAAGAAGAAGAAGAAGAAGAAGAAGAAGAAGAAGAAGAAGAAGAAGAAGAAGAAGAAGAAGAAGAAGAAGAAGAAGAAGAAGAAGAAGAAGAAGAAGAAGAAGACGAAGAAGAAGAAGAAGAAGAAGAAGAAGAAGAAGAAGAAGAAGAAGAAGAAGAAGAAGAAGAAGAAGAAGAAGAAGAAAAATAATAATGGAACTTAAAAAGAAAAAGATTGACTGTCGTGACGTCACAGCCTTTAAGAGGTTTGCTTCATGACGTCTTGTTGCTTATGCGGGTGAGGGAGGAGGAGGAGGAGGAGGAGGAGGAGGAGGAGGAGGAGGAGGAGGGGGAGGAGGAGGAGGAGAAGGGGGGAGGAGGAGGGGGAGGAGGGGGAGGAGGAGAGGGGAGGATGGATGGAGGAGGAGGAGGAGGAGGAGGAGGGAGGAGGAGGAGGATGGAGGGAGGAGGAGGAGGATGGAGGAGGAGGAGGAGGAGGAGGAGGGAGGGAGGAGGAGGAGGAGGGGGAGGATGAAGGAGGAGGGTGAGGGGGAGGGAGATGGAGGAGGAGGAGGAGGAGGAGGAGGAGGAGGAGGAGGAGGAGGAGGAGGAGGGAGGAGGAGGAGGAGGAGGAGGAGGGAGGGAGGGGGAGGGGGGAGGATGGAGGAGGAGGAGGAGGAGGAGGAGGGAGGAGGAGGAGGAGGAGGAGGAGGAGGAGGAGGAGGAGGAGGAGGGGGAGGGGGAGGGGGGGAGGAGGAGGAGGAGGAGGACAAGTAAAAAGAAGAGGAAAAGGACAAAACAAAACAAAAGCAAAAAGAAACAAGACATAAAAAAAGAGGAAGAGCCACAAAAAAATCGAAAACAAAACAAAAAACAAACAAAAAAAACACCCTAGGAGGAGAAGACAGATAAGAATCTTAAAAAAAAGAGGGAAATGAAAGGGAGAGAAGGAGAGAGGAAGGGAGAAAAAGAGAGACACACAAAGGGAGGTGAAGCTTTTGAAACGCGAAGAAATGGTGGCTTTGTGTTCATTTGTTCACTTGTTCACTTCCTTGATGTTCATTTACTCTTCGGAGCGAGTTTTGGTTCCTTGCCTACTCTTCCTCTTCTTCTTTCTCTTTCTCTTTCTCTTTCTCCCTCTCTCTCTCTCTCTCCCTCTCTCTCTCTCTGTTTCTATTGCTCTGTCTTTTTGTGTTTCTGTTTAAGTCTTTGTGTCTGTCTCTGTCTCTCTTTCTCTTTCTTTCTCTGTTTTTTTTTCTCTCTCTCTCTGTGTCTCTTTGTCTTTCTCTCTCTTTCTCTCTCTCCCTCCCCCCCTCTCACTCTCTCTCTCTCTCTCTCTCTCTCTCAATCCCTCTCTCTTCAGTGTGTGTGTGTCTGCGTGTTTATGTGTGTGCGTGTTTTTGTATGTGCGTGTTTACGTCCGTGTGTGTGCGCGAGAGAGAGGGAAAGAGAGCGTGTACATACACACACTCTCCTCTTTCTCCCTACCTCTCTCTTCCTTTATCATCTCCTTCGTCTTCTTCCCTTCTCTCCCCTTCCTTCTTCCCCTTTCCCTCATATCATACAAGTTATTCGAAACAGAAAAAAAGGGGAAACACGTAATTTAGTCTGTTGGAGCCTCTCTTTCCCCTTCTCTCTCCTTCCCATCTTCTTTAATTAACATTTTATTTTCACATTCATATCATTAGGCAACTCTGGGACATATCAAGGTTGCCATTTTGCCTTTTTTTTCGCCATGTCTCCCCTGCTCTGTCTTGTCTTTTGTATGTTTTTTCTTCTTTGTTTTTCTCATTCTTACTTCTTGTTTTTTTCATTATTCCTCTGTGTATCTTTTTGTGTGTTTATATATCTCTGTTTTATTGTCTATCTGTTTTTTTTTTTACTTCTTGTTTTTTTTGTTGTTGTTTTTTAATTCCTCTATGTATCTGTTTGTGTGTTTGTCTGTTTCTGTTTTATTATCTATCTTTTTTTTAATCTCTATGGGTTTATTTGTCGGTTTCTCCCTCGCTTTATCTTCTCTTTTCTTCCTCCTCTCCTCTTCCCTCTATCTCTTCCTTCTTCTTTCCCCTCACCCCACCCTTCGCCATATCCTCTCCACCTCTCTTTCCTTCTCCTCGTCCTCTTCCTCCCTTCCTCTCCCTATTCTTTCCCTTCCTCCTATCCGCTTCCCCCTTTCTCTTCCCCATCTTCCTCTTCTTCCCCATCCCTCTCCTTCCACCTTCCTCCTCTCTCTCCTCCTCCTCCTCCTCCTCTTCCTCATCCCTCTCCTTCCATTTTCCTCTCAGCTCCACCACCT
>NC_091567.1:37083684-37088684 GCF_042767895.1 Penaeus vannamei
GGGAGGGAAGGGAGAGGGGGGAGGGAGGGAGGGAAGGGAGAGAAGGGAGGGAAGGGAGAGGGAAGAGGAGGGAGGGAGGAAGGGAGAGGAGGGAGGGAGGGAAGGGAAGGGAGAGGAGGGAAGGGAGGGAGAGGAGGAGGGAAGGGAGAGGAGGGAGGGAAGGTAGAAGAGGAGGAGGGAGGGAAGGGAGAAGGGGGAGGGAAGGGAGAGGGAGGAAGGGAGAGGAGGGAGGGAGGGGAGGGAGAGGAGGGAAGGGAGGGAAGGGAGGGGGAGGAGGGAGGGAGGAAGGAAGAGGAGGGAGGGAAGGAGAGGAAGGAAGAAAGGGAGAGGAGGGAGGGAAGGGAGAGGAGAGGAGGGGAGGAGGGGAGGGAGGGAGGGAAGGAGAGGAGGGAGGAAGGGAGAGGAGGAGAGGAGGGAAGGGAGAGGAGGGAGGGAGGGAAGGGAGAGGAGGGAGGAAAGGGAGAGGAGAGGAGGGAAGGGAGAGGAAGGAGGGAGGGAAGGGAAGAGGGGAAGGGAGGGAGGAAGGGAGAGGAGGAAGGGAAGGGAGGAGGAGGGAGGGAAGGGAGGGAGGGAGGGAGGGAGGGAGGGAGAGAGAGAGGGAGGGAGGAAGGATGGAAGGGAAATAAAGAGAAAGAAAGAGAAAGGCAGAAATGAAGCATAAGAGAGACAGACAGACAGACAGACAGACAGACAGACAGACAGACAGACAGAGAAGAGAGGTGCAAAATAAACGATGTACCTGCACAAATTGTTCCAAAAATAAAATCTGTTCCAATACTGGCAGACGACACACAAAATATGCAGAGAATAAAAATGAAAAAAAACGTAGACCAAATATATATATATTTATATAATTACTACAACAGTAATTGTTATCTGCACTTCTTTTAATACTAAATGCAAATACGAACACCTGGGATTCTGGAGTCGAAAAAATGAGAAAAAAGCAAAAAAAAAAAAAAAAAAACTGAAAAAAACTAAAAAAAAAAAAAAAAAAAGTTGATGCTCGAAAAAATATGAGAAAAAAAATGGTGCTCGAAAAAAATATGAGAAAAAAACGAAAAAAAACGTAAAAAAACGTAAAAAAAAACAAGGAAAAAACGGATCACTGGTGCTTGAAACAAACCACCCACACTTCGAGCCACACATCCCGTCCCGGAATAAACCAGTTATGGGAATGAGCCACAAAACGGCATTCTTTCTCGTCTGTCCATTAATTCATATTTGGTTTTGTGTTTGGATATTTCTGGCCTTTATTTTGTATTATTTATTTATTCATTTCTGTTTATTTATTTATTTATTTTGAGTATTCTTACCTTCCCTAAAATAGTGTCTCTTTTCTTTCTCTTTCTCTGTCTGTCTCTCTGCTACTTTCCTTCTCCCTCTCTTTCGCTCACTTCCCCTCTTTCTCTCAACTCGCTCTCTATATCTATCTATCTATCTATCTATCGATCTTTCTCTCTCTCTCTCATCTCTCCCTCTTTCATTTCTTTCTCTCTCATCTCTCCCTCTCTCATTTCTTTCTCTCTCTTCTCTCTCCCTCCCTCCCTCCTTCCTCCTCCCTTCCCTCCCTCCCTCCTTCCCTCCTCCCTCCTCCTCCCCTCCTCCTCCCTCCCTTCCCTCTCTCCCTCCCTCTCCCTCCCTCTCTCCCTCTCTCCCTCCCTCCCTCCCTCCCTTCCTCCCTTCCTCCCTCTCTTTCCCCATCCTTCCCTCCTTTCCTTTTAAGTGTCGCGGTAACCATGGCAACGCGCTATACTCACCAGCTGATTTCCTTTCCCCTTTTCAGCTGATCCAAAGAGGGGGGGGGGTCCCGACAACGTACCTGCAAGAAAAGAGAGAAACATTAGGGAAATTGATAAATAAATGGATTATCTAAATATTAATAATAGGAGTAATAATAGTAGGAAATAAAGAGAGAGAGGGAGAGAGAGAGAGAGAGAGAGAGAGAGAGAGAGAGAGAGAGAGAGAGAGAGAGAGAGAGAGAGAGAGAGAGAGAGAGAGAGAGAGAGAGAGAGAGAGACAGACAGACAGAGAGACAGACAGACAGACAGACAGACAGAGAGACAGACAGACAGAGAGACAGAGAAAGAAAGAAAGAAAGATAGAGAAAGAGACAGACAGACAGACAGACAGACAAACAAACAAACAAACAGACAAACAGACAAACAGACAGACAGACAAACAGACAGACAGACAGACAAACAGACAGACAGACAACCAAACAAACAGACAGAGAAGAAAACAGATTGAGTCGCGGAGAGGCAGAACCGCACGAGCAACATCAGATTCCTACTCTGGACCGTATTTGCCTATCCTTACGTCCCTTCGACACGCGGTGGGATGCCATCGACCGCCATCCCTCTCTTATAGCTTCCTCCTCCTCCTCCTGTTCTTCCTATTCCTCGATACGTCCTTCTCTATCTTTATTCTTATTCTCCTCCTCCTCCTTTTCCTCCACCTCCTGTTCTTCCTATTCCCCGGTACGTCATCCTCCTCTTTCTTTATTCTTATTCTACTTTCTCTATCTGTTCTCCTTTCTCTATCTGTTTTCCTTTTTCTATCTATTCTCCTTCCTCTTTTCCCTGATCCCTCCTTCTCCTTCTCTTCCTGTTCATCCTATTCCCCGGTACCTCTACCTCTTCCTTCTTTATTCTTATTCTACTTTCTCTATCTGTTCTCCTTTCTCTATCTATTCCCCTTTCTCTGTCTATTCTCCTTTCTCTATCTATCCTCCTTTCTCTATCTATTCTCCTTTCTCTATTCCTTGATCCCTCCTTCTCCTCCTTTTCCTGTTCTTCCTATTCCCCGGTACGTCATCCTCCTCCTTCTTTATTCTTATTCTCCTTTCTCTATCTATTCTCCTTTCTCTATCTACACACACATACAGTCATACATACACAGATACACAAACAGCCATACATACACAAATACACATACAGCCAAACATACACAAATACACATACAGCCATACATACACAAATACACATACAGCCATACATACACAAATACACATACAGTCATACATACACAAATACACATACAGTCATACATACACAAATACACAAACAGCCATACATACACAAATACACAGAAAGCCATACATACACAAATACACATACAGTCATACATACACAAATACACATACAGCCATACATACACAAATACACATACAGCCATACATACACAAATACACAGACAGCCATACATACACAAATACACATACAGCCATACATACACAAATACACAAACAACCATACATACACAAATACACATACAGCCATACATACACAAATACACAAACAGCCGTACATACACAAATACACAAACAGCCATACATACACAAATACACATACAGTCATACATACGCAAATACACATACAGCCATACATACAAAAATACACATACAGCCATACATACACAAATACACAAACAGCCATACATACACAAATACACAAACAGCCATACACACACAAATACACAAACAGCCATACATACACAAATACACAAACAGCCATACATACACAAATACACAGAAAGCCATACATACACAAATACACATACAGTCATACATACACAAATACACAAACACCCATACATACACAAATACACATACAGCCATACATACACAAATACACATACAGCCATACATACACAAATACACAAACAGCCATACATACACAAATACACAGACAGCCATACATACACAAATACACAAACAACCATACATACACAAATACACATACAGCCATACATACACAAATACACATACAGTCATACATACACAAATACACATACAGCCATACATACACAAATACACAAACAGCCATACATACACAAATACACATACAGCCATACATACACAAATACACATACAGCCATACATACACAAATACACAAACAGCCATACATACACAAATACACAAACAAATACACATACAGTCATACATACACAAATAGACAAACAAATACACATACAGTCATACATACACAAATACACACACAGTCATACACACACACGTAAATCCATGACCTTTATTGTTTTTTTTGTGCAATGTCCTTTCAACATGACTGGGAATCGACAGAGCAGACTCCCATATGAGGAAACCACAAACGATTTCTGAGAGAAAAAAGGACATTCAGAGAGAGGGAGAGGGAGAGGGAGAGGGAGAGGGGGGAGGGTGTAGAGGGAGAGGGAGAGGGAGAGGGAGAGGGAGAGGGAGAGGGTGTGGGAGAGGGAGAGGAGAGGGAGAGAAGGAGAGAAGGAGGGAGAGGGAATGAGAGGAGGAGAGAAGGACGGAGAGAGAGAGGGAGAGAGGGTGAGAGAGAGAGAGAATATGATTTCTTTTGTCTGTCTCTATGTCTGTGTCTGTCTGTCTGTCTGTCTCTCTCTCTTTATGCCCCTCTCCCTCCCTCTCTCTCTCCAACTCTAACTCTCCCTTAGCCTCTCCCTCCCTACTCCCACTCTCTCTGTCTGTCTGTCTGTCTCTCTCTCTCCCTCTCTCTCTCTCTCTCTCGGTCTCTTCCTCACCCACTCAAGCCCTCTCTCTCTTTTTTTCCCCTTCCCTTCTCTCTCTCTTCTCTCAACCGAACAAGAAATAACGGATTTTTTTTTCTTCCTCTCTCTCTCTCTCTCTCTCTCTCTTCTTTTTTATCTACACTTAACATACGTCTATTTTTTCATTTGTGTGCAAGTACTTCTCTATTATAACTATCCACCTTTTTCGGAGTTCACCGACCCACGTTAAAAAAAAAAGTGAAAAAAAGGATATCAATTTTTTGTTGATGTTTTTATTTTAGTCGAACAGGTAATAGTATTGGATTTTTTTCCTGAAATTATGAAAAAAATCAATAAAAAAGCTTTTTTTTATTTTTTTTCATTCTCCTTATTTTTATTTTTATTTTTTTTTTTTTTGTTTCTTTTGTCGAATAGGTATAGTATCGGATTTTTTCCCCGAAATTATGAAAAAAACGTTTTTTTATTTATTGTTTTCATTTATTAT
>NC_091567.1:37096184-37098684 GCF_042767895.1 Penaeus vannamei
GAGAGAAGGGGAGTAGAGAGAGAAAGAGAGAGAGGGTGGGGGGAGAATGAGGGAGGGAGTGTGGTTGGGAGAGAGAGAGATGGGAAGAGAGAGAGAGGGGTGAAAGAGAGATAGAAGAGAGAGGGAGAGAGAGAGAGAGAGAGAGAGAGAGAGAGAGAGAGAGAGAGAAAGAGAGAGAGGGAGAGAATGATAACAACAACAATAATGATAATAATAATTATTACAACAACAACAATAACAATAATGATAACAAAATAATAATAATAATAATAATAACAACATCACCAATAACAATAACGATAACTCTATAAACAAAAATCAAACAAAATTCTAAATTCCAAAATAAAAATAAAAAATAAAAAAAGCAAGTGACACCCGGCAATGAGTTGTTAAAACCACTGAGTGATCGAATCTATTAGCAATCTGAACACCACATCGTCTTTTTATGAAGCTTTTGGGGTAATGCAATATCGTGCAACAGAGCTCTGGGATGTTGCAACAGTCAGTGAAGCTGTTATCCAGCGTTTCGATAATAAGCAAGATTGTGATAATGTGTTATTTCTGTATTGTTTGTTGTGTTGTGATAGTTTGTTTGTGTTCTTTGTTTGTGTTCTTGTCGGTGATTTGTGGAGTTCGCTTCCATGTTTAGGGACAAGGGGAAAGATGCACATGTACATACATTTACATACGTACATGGATATATGTACACATGCATACATACTGTACATAGATATATATGTACATACTGTATATACTGTGCATACATACATACTTCACACGAATACAAACATACATACTTACATACATACTGTATATGAATACAAACATACATACATACATACATATATACATATATACATACTGTACATGAATACAAACATACATACATACACACTGTACATACATACATACATACATACATAAAATAATACACAAATACATACATACATACATACATACAAACATAAAATCAAACATACATACATACAAACATAAAATAAAACATACATACATACACACTGTACACACATACATACATACATGCAGGCACACACGCACACGCCAGCATTACCAGACGCCCACATACAACCACACAAAACCAACATCTTAATATGCGGAAGAGACCGAGAAGGAAACCAGGACACGATAAGCATTGACCTTCGACCAGAACATCTTTTGCTCTTTTGGCGATGCTGGGCCGTCGTCTCTTCTCTTTTCTCTCTTCTCTCTTCTCTCTCTCTTCCTCTCCTCGCTTCCTTCTTCTTTTTTACTTATCTTAAGTCTTCTTTCTTCTTTCTTTTTTCCTGTTCTTCTATTCTTTTCTCTCTCTTCTTTTCCTTTGCCTCTTCTCTTCTCTCTTATCTTTCCCTTCCTCTCTTCTCTCCTTCCCCTCCCTCTTCTTTGCCCCTTCCTTTCTTCTCCTCTCTTTCTTCTTCTCTTCTCCCTCTCCTCCCTTTCCTCTCCTATCTTCCCTTTCCTATTCTCCTCCCCTCTCTTTTCACCCTCCCCTTCCCTCCTCTTCTCCTTCCCCTCCTCTTCTTCTTCTTTTTTCTTAACCCCCATTTATTTCTCTCTTCCACCTTCCTTTCCCTCATCATCTCCTTATGACGGTGTTAGATAGTGACAGTCGAACGGTAAATCATGTTAAAAGAGAGAGAGAGAAAGAGAGAGAGAGAGAGAGAGAGAGAGAGAGAGAGAGAGAGAGAGAGAGAGAGAGAGAGAGAGAGAGAGAGAGGGAGAGAGAGAGAGAGAGAGAGAGAGAACCGAAGAGAGAGAGAGAGAGCGCCGAAGAGAGACGCGAAGAGAGAGAGAGAGAGAGAGAGAGAGAGTGAGAATCCCGAACCGAAGAGAGAGAGACAGAGTGAGAGACCCGAAGAGAGAGAGAGAAAGAGAGAGAGACCCGAAGAGAGAACCGAAGAGAGAGAGAAAGAGAGAGAGAGAGCGCCGAAGAGAGACCCGAAGAGAGAGAGAGAGAGAGAGAGAGAGAGAGAGAGAGAGAGAGAGAGAGAGAGAGAGAGAGAGAGAGAGAGAGAGAGAGAGAGAGAGAGAGAGAGAGAGAGAGAGTGAGTGAGAGAACCGAACCGAAGAGAGAGAGACAGAATGAGAGACCCGAAGAGAGAGAGAAAGAGAGTGAGAGACCAGAACCGAAGAGAGAGAGAGAGAGTGAGAGAACCCGAAGAGAAAGAGAGAGAGAGAGAGACCCGAACCGACCCGAACCGAACCGAAGGGAGAGAGAGAGAGAGAAGGAGCGCAGTTTGGGTAAACAAATTACCGTCAGGAGTGCATGATGATGGCGAAGGCTGAACAACAGGTAATGGGGAGATTAAAATGCTAATCCCTCCGCCCTACTACCCGTTCTCTCCAAACCCCGGATGATTAGGGGCAAAACATTCGATACAAAACATGATTGCAACCTTCCCCCCGCCCCCCTTCTCCCCCTCCCCCTCCCACCTTCCCCCAGGTTTGGAGGTAGGGAGGAAAGGAGAGAGAGGGGAAAGAA
>NC_091567.1:37103684-37108684 GCF_042767895.1 Penaeus vannamei
CCCCCTCCCCCCCCCCAGTCCCAACCCCCTCCTTAATAACCAGGAATTGATCCCAGAGTCCCCAGCATCCCCTCCACTCCCACCCCCCCCACCCCCCCCCCACCCCCTCCCACCTCTCCCCCCACCGGTCTCGTCTCCAGCGATGTCTCAGAAGCCACACTGGCCGGGAGATCTGCTTGGCTGAAGGGTCCTTATTAATTTCTATTTATTTATATATTTATTTTGAGTATTCTTACCTTCCCTAAAATAGTGTCTCTTTTCTTTCTCTTTCTCTGCTACTTTCCTTCTCCCTTTCTTTCGCTCATTTCCCCTCTTTCTCTCAACTCTCTCTATATTTATCTATCTATCTATCTATCCTTCTCTCTCTCTCTCATCTCTCCCTCTCTCATTTCTCTCTCTCTCATCTCTCCCTCTCTCATTTCTTTCTCTCTTATCTCTCCCTCTCTCATTTCTTTCTTTCTCATCTCTCCCTCTCTCATCTCTCCTTCTCTCATCTCTCCCTCTCTCATTTCTTTCTCTCCTGTAGCGCTGGCTACAGGTCTGTGTCTTCGTTAACAGGTGTGGGTTTTCTGGAGTCTTGTCAAGTTCTGTCTGTTTATGTGTGTCTGGGTGTAGGTTGTGTGTAGTCTTGTCAAGTTCTGTCTGTTTATGTGTGTCTGGGTGTAGGTTGTGTGTAATCTTGTCAAGTTCTGTCTGTTTATGTGTGTCTGGGTGTAGGTTGTGTGTAATCTTGTCAAGTTCTGTCTGTTTATGTGTGTCTGGGTGTAGGTTGTGTGTAATCTTGTCAAGTTTTGTCTATTTATGGGTGTCTAGGTGTGTCTTGTCTACTTTCTATCGATGTCTTTGTCTATCTGTCTTGATGTGGTTGTCAAGTCCTGTCTATTTATCTGTGTCTAGGTGTGAATGTCTATAGTCTTGTCAAGTCCTGTCTATTTATGTGTATCTGGGTGTAGGTTGTCTGGAGTCTTGTCAAGTCCTGTCTATTTTTGTGTCTAGGTGTGGATCGTCTATAGTCATGTCAAATTATGTCTATTTTTCTGTCTAGTTGTGTGTGTCTACAGTCATGTCTGATAATAAATTGATCTCCCTCTATGTCTGTGTGTCTAGGTGTAATATTCTACAGTCTTGTCTACTATCTATCGGTGTCTTTGTCTATCTGTCGATGTGATTGTCTACAGTCTAGTCAAGTCTCATCTATTGATCACTCTGTCTGTCTATATATGTCCAGCCTTGTACATTCTTGTCTACTTTCAAATTACCTTCTCTGTCTTTATGTCTATCTCTGTCTATCTCTTGTCTACTTTTATATTACCCTCCCTGTCTTTATGTCTATCTCTTGTCTACTTTAATATTACACTCTTTATCTCTATCTATCTATATATCTCTCTGTCTATCTGTATATCTGGCTGTAATCCAAATTTAAATCTCCCTAAAATAAGCAAAGTCAGATATTGCACCAATAAAACATAAATAAAATATAAAAAATCACAAAAAATGTATATAAAGAAATGAGTATAGATCCTGGCCCCCATAAACCACGAACAAAAAACAAAAAACACACAAAACAAAAAACAAAAACAAATAAAAAACAAACATACACACACACAAAAAAGCAAAAAAACAAAAGCCACTCATCAGACAGGCTCTCTTCCTCCATGTCAAAACAACCTCAAGACATGCCCCCCTTCTCCCCTCCCACCCTCTCCCCACCCCCTCTCCCCCACCCCCACCCCACCCCACCCCCTAAGATTAAGATGCATCCTAAGACGGCCTCAATTTGCATAACCGAATCTTGTATTTAACGGAAGTCTATCCTTTATTAATCCGGTTACGTCATCCGGGTTGCGACAAACAATCTTCCTTGGGATGAGCCGGTTGACAAACAAGGAGGGGGGGGGAGGAGGGGGGGGGAGAGGGGGATAAGGGAGAGGGGAAGGTGGGGGGAGGAAAGGAGGGAAGGGGGGAAGAGGGGGGTAGGAAGGTGGGGGGAAAGGAGGGAAGGAAGGGGGAGGAAGGGGGAGGAGGGGAGAAGGAAGAGGGGAAGAGGGGAGAAGGAAGGGGGGGAAAGGAGGGAAGGAAGAGAGAAAGAAGAAGGGAAGAGAGAAAAGGGCGAGAGGGATGAGGGGGAAAGGGGAGAGAGACAGACAGAGAGAAAGAGAAAGAGAGAGAATGAAAAAAAAAAAAATCCTTTAATAACACCGATACATCTACATCACCATCCACCCCCCCCTACCCTCCCACCTCCCGCCACCCCCCACCACCCTACCATCCCCTCCCCCAAACCATATATATACAAACAATAGAATAAAAAAGACACCACCCTTCCCCAAACCATATATAAAAAAAACAATAATTAAAAAAAATAATAATAATAATAAAATGTAATAAATATAATAATAAAAACTTAAAATCTAATTGCAGAAAACCGTCTTATTCCACACATCCATCTCACGCACCCACACCACATGGATTTCGACTCGTAAACTTCAAAAAAAAAAAAAAAAAAATTCTTAACCTCCATTAAAAGCCTTTAAAAAAAAACAGCTGACTTTGCTTTCCACGAGAATCATAAATGCATAATAATTTTTCTTTTTTTTTTCACTTCGCTTTAACGAATGTAAGTTGTAATTTTGGCGGAGCTATAGATTACGGAGAGATAGCGAAGAGATAACGTGAAGGAAATGACGAAGGGTGATTGTGAAATAAAGATGGTGGTGATGGTGGTGATGGTGATGGTGATGAAGGTCGTGTGTGTAGTGCAGTTCTTTGAAACATAAAAGATAGATAGATAGATAGATAGATAGAGAGAGAGGGGAGGGAGAGAGACATATTGAGGGAGGGAAGGAGGGAGGGAGGGGGAGAGAGAGAGAGAGAGAGAGAGAGAGAGAGAGAGAGAGAGAGAGAGAGAGAGAGAGAGAGAGAGAGAGAGAGAGAGAGAGAGAGAGAGAGAGAGAGAGAGAGAGAAAAAGAAAGAAAGAAAGAAAGAAAGAAAGAAAGAAAGAAAGAAAGAAAGAAAGAAAGAAAGAAAGAGAGAGAGAGAGAGAGAGAGAGAGAGAGAGACAGAAAGAGATAAAGAGAAAGAATGATGATGCCCATTTTAAGAATACAGTTTATCTTCTGTATTTGCTCACTTCCTATAATCCTTCCCATAATTCTAGTTCTTTCCCTTCTTCATCACAGCTCTGATTCTCCCTTCAATCTCTATCTTCTTCTCCTAATCGTCTTTCCCCCCCTCAATCTTTTTCCTTCTCTTTCTCTTTTCTTCTTTACTCTTTCCTTCTCTTTTCCTCTGCTTCCTTCCCTCATTTCTTCCCTCTCCCCCTCCCCCCCCCTTTCGCTCGCCAGCTGGTCCGAAACCCGTTCACTTTATCAAAACTTTCCACTAACTCTTTTCTTCTCCTCCTCCTTCTTCTCCTTCTCTTCCTCCTCTTCTGCTCTTCCTATTTTCCCTCCTTTCTTGAATCTCTTCCTTTCTTTCCTCTTTTTGATTTTCCTTATTTCTCCTTATCATTGTGGTTTTTATCATCTTTTTCCGCTGCTGCTTCTTCTCCTTCTCTTTTCTTCTTTCTTCTTCGTCTTGTTCTTTCTTCTTCTTCTTGTTCTTCTTCTTCTTCTTCTTCTTCTTCTTCTTCTTCTTCTCCTTCTCCTGCTCCTTGTCCTCCTCCACCTCCTCCTCCTTCTCCTCCTACCTCATCATCATCTTTCTCCTACTCTCCTATTCTTCTTCCTCTCTCTCTTCTTCATCATCAACTTCTCCTTCTACCTCCTCCCCTCACTCCTGTTCCTCCTCCTCCTCCCTCTCCCTCCTCCTCTCTCCAACCTAGCAATCCATTCTTATTTTTTTCTCCTCCTCCTCCTCCTCCCCCTCCGCTTCCTTATTTAAACCTCTTCCCCATATTTATCACGTCGATGCTATCTCCCCCGATTATTCATCCTTGCCTGTGTCCACTTTTCACCCTCCAAATACTCCTCTTAAGACGATCTTCCGAATCATTAATAACTTTCTTTCTTACCATCTTCACCCCATGAATCATCAGGCTTTTTTCTTGTTCGTCTTCTTCGTGTTTTTAGTTTCGGTTTATATATCTATTTAGCTTTTTTTTGTCTCTTTCTCTTTCTTTCTTTCTTTTTCTTCTCCCTATCCTTCCTTCTCTCCCTCCAGCTTATTCCCTTCCTCCTTCCCTCTCTCTCACTCTTTCTCATCCTCTCTCTTTCCCTCCCACCCACTTCCTTCTTCTTCCATCCTTCCTTCCCTCCGTCCCTCTCCCTCCCTCCCTCCTTCCTTCCTTCCCTCCCTCCCTCCCCCCCCTCCTCCCTCCCTCCCACCCTCTCCCTCCCACCCTCCCTCCCTCTCTCTCCCTCTCTCCTCCTCCTCTCCCTCCCTCCTCCTTCCCTCCCACCCCTTCCTCCTTCCCTCCTTCCCCCTCCTCTCCCTCCCTCCCCCTCCCTCCTTCCCTCCCTCCCTCCCTCTCCCTCCCTCCCTCCCACCCTCTCATCCCTCCTCCCCCCTTCCCTCCTTCCTCCCTCCCTCTCCTTCCCTCCTTCCCTCAATCCCTCCCTCCCTCCCTCTCTATCATCGGAAGCCGCCCATCGATCGGAGTTGCTACTTTTGGCGCTTAATTAAATTCATTTCTCGTTTCTCGGAGATGATTTCCCCAAGTCGGTGAAGTGCGAGTTGTGGTTATGTGGTCTTGCCTTTTTTTTTTTTTGTAATTTGATTGTCCTTTTTTTTTTGGGGGGGGGGGGAGAGATTGCGAGGGGTATAGAAGGGGAGAGAGAGAGAGAGAGAGAGAGAGAGAGAGAGGGAGAGAGGGAGAGAGAAGGAGAGGGATGGGGTGAGAGGGAGAGAGAGAGAGAGGGAGAGGGATGGGGTGAGAGAGAGAGAGGCGGAAGGGGAGGGAGAGTGGGAAAGATATGGAAAGGGGGAGAGGGGAATTGAGGGGAGAAGGAGTGAGAGGTGGAGAGGATGAGGGAGTGGAAGAGAGAAATAAAGAGTGAGT
>NC_091567.1:37121184-37126184 GCF_042767895.1 Penaeus vannamei
AGGGAATAGGATGAGGGAGGGAGGAAGGGGAGGGAGGAAGGGAGGGGAGGAGGGTGCGGGAGGGAGGGAGGGAGGGAAGAGGATGAGGGAGGGAGGGAGGGGGGAGGGAGGAAGGGGAGGGAAGAGGATGAGATAGGAGGGGGTGGGAGGAAGGGAAGAAGAGGAGGGAAACCAAGAGTCAAGAATAAGAGAGAAAAAAGAGTGAAAGGTACAAAGATTATAAAGAAGAACAGAGAGATGAGAATAAATAAGGGAGATAGAACAGATCGAAGAAAGGAAGGGGAAGGGGATAGACGAGAATAAGAAAGAAGAGAAGGCGGAATGTGTTGCATAATACGTGTTTAAGACGCTGTTAGCTCGCTGTATCACAATATTCATGCATGCGTGTGAGAGAGAGAGAAAGAAAAAAAAATCTTTAAAATTAACAGAGAGACAGACAAAGACCAGCCAACAGCGACCAGAACCACAGACAGACTAACAGATAGAGACAGACAAAGACCAGCCAACAGCGACCAGAACCACAGACAGACTAACAGACAGAGACAGACAAAGACCAGCCAACAGCGACCAGATCCACGGACGGACTAACGGACAGAGAAGTAGAACCACAGACAAAGATACATAGACCGGACACAGATAAAGAAAGAAAATAGAGAAAGAAAGCGATAGAGAGAGAGAGAACGAGAGAGAGGAGAGGGTTAAGAGGACGAGAGAAGGAGAGAACGAGAGAAAAAAGACGAGGATCAAAAGAAAGAAAAAAGGAGAGAACGAGCGAGAAAGAGAGGAGGATCAAGAAGAAGAGAGAAGAAGACAAAAAAAGAAAAAAAAAACGGAACTACAGACAGAAAGACGGTCAAATAAACAGACAGACTAAAAAGCACAAAACACAGAACCACAGACAGACAGACGAACAGACACAAACACACAAACAGAACCACGCGGATTAACCTCCCAAGAGACCCACAAGAAGTATGCAATCGGTCCATCTGTTTCTTTCTTTCTTTCTTATTCTTTTTTTCTTTTCTTCTTCCTTTCTTTTCCGAATCGATCGATGGATCTTGAGTCAGTGAATCTTCGCCATCTTCTCAAGGCTTTTTGAAATCACCTTAGAGGAGGGGTTGTTGAGAGGGAGGAGGGGAAGGAAGGAGGGAGGGAGGGAGGGAGGGAGGGAGGGGAAGGAAGGAGGGAGGGAGGGAGGGAGTGAGGGAGGGAGGGAGGGAGGGGAGAGAGGGAGGGAGGGAGGGAGGGAGGGAGGGAGGGAGGGAGGGAGGGAGGGAGGGAGGAGGAGGGAGGAGGGGGGGGAGGGAGGGAGAGAGGGAGGGAGGGAGGGAGGGAGGGAGGGGAGGGAGGGAGAGGAGGGAGAGAGGGAGGAGGGAGGGAGGGAGGAGGAGAGGAGGGAGGGAGGGAGGGAGAGAGAGGAGAGAGAGAGAGGAGGGGAGGGAGGGAGAAAGTGAGTGGGAGGGAGGGAGGGAGAGGGAGAGAGACAGAGAGAGAGAGAGAGAGAGAGAGAGAGAGAGAGAGAGAGAGAGAGAGAGAGAGAGAGAGAGAGAGAGAGAGAGAGAGAGAGAGAGAGAGAGAGAGAGAGAGAGACAGACAGAGACAGAGACAGAGAACGAGACAGAGACATAGACAGAGACAGAGAGAACGAGAGAGAGAAAGAAACAGAACCAGAGACAGAAACAAAGAAATAAAAGAAAAAGAAATAAAACAACAGAGTGACCGAGAGAGAGACAGAGAGAGAGAGAGAAGAGGATCAAGAGAAAGGAGAAGAGGAGAGAATCTAAATTCAAATCAACGAAGTCACGGAGATAAATCCACATCATGACTTTACGAGGAATAGCTCTCCGGGCGCGGGCGGGGGCGTGAGAGGAGGGGGGAGTGGGGGTAGAGGGGGGAGGGGGCGTGAGAGGAGGGGGGAGGGTGGTGAAGGGAGGGGGAGGGGGCGTGAGAGGAGGGGGGGAGGGGCGTGAGAGAGGAGGGAGGGTAGAGGGAGGAGAGGCGGGAGAGGAAGGGGGAGGGGGCAGAGGGGGGAGGGGGGGCGTGAGAGGAGAAGGGGGAGGGGGTAGAGGGGGGAGGGGGCGGAGAGGAGGGGGGGGTAGAGAGGGGGAAGGGGGCGTGAGAGTGAGGGGGGGAGGGGGCGTGAGAGGAGAGGGGGGAGGGGAGAGTGAGAGAGAGAGGGGGTAGAGGGGGGAGGGGGCGTGAGAGGGAGAGAGGGGGAAGGGGGAGGGAGGCGGGAGAGGAGGGGGATAGAGGTGGGAGGGGCGGGAGAGGAGAGGGGGAGGGGCGAGAGAGGAGGGGGGGGGGGGGGCGGAGAGGAGAGAGGGGGGTAGAGGGGGGGCGTGGAGAGGAGAGGGGTGAGGGGGAGTGAGAGGAGAGAGGGGGTAGAGGGGGGAGGGGGCGGGAGAGGAGGGGGATAGAGGGGGGCGTGAGAGGAGGGGAGAGGGTAGAGGGGGGAGGGGGCGGGAGAGGAGAGGGGGGCAGAGGGGGGAGTGAGAGGAGGGGTAGAGGGGGAGGGGGAGGGGGTAGAGGGGGGAAGAGGCGTGAGAGGAACGGGGATAGAGGTGAGGGAAAAGGCGGGAGAGGAGAGGGGAGAGGGAGAGTGAGAGGGCAGGTGGGGCAGAGGGGGGGAGGGGGCGGAGAGGGAGAGGGGGTAGAGGGGGGGAGTGAGAGGAGGGGTAGAGGGGGAGGGGGGAGGGGGTAGGGAGGGGGGGGGGAAGAGTAAGGGTGAGAGGAACGGGGATAGAGGTGGGAGGGGCGTGAGAGGAGAGGGGGAGGGGAGAGTGAGAGGAGAGGGGGGTAGAGGGGGGGAGGGAGGGGCGTGGGAGAGTGAGGGGGGGTAGAGAGGGGGGGAAGGGGGCGTGAGAGAAGGTGGTAGAAAGAGAGGGAGGGGGTAGAGAGGGGGGAAGGGGCGTCAGAGGAGAGGGGGGGTAGAGGGGGGAGTGAGAGGGAGGGGTAGAGGGGGGAGGGGGAGGGGGGTAGAGGAGGGGGAGGGAGGCGTGAGGGGAGGGGGATAGAGGTGGGAGGGGCGTGAGAGGGAGAGGGGGAGGGGAGAGTGAGAGGAGAGGGGTAGTGAGGGGGAGGGAGGAGGGAGAGGAGGGGGGGGGTAGGAGAGGGGGGAAGGGGCGAGAGGAGGAGGGGGGTAGAGAGGGGAAGGGGCATGAGAGGAGGGGGGAACAGAGGGGGAGGGAGGGAGGAGAGGAGGGGGTAGAGAGGGGGTAGTGGGGGAGGGGGGCGGGCGAGGAGGAGGAGAGAGGGGGCGCGAAAAGGGGGAGGGGGTCGTGAGAGGAGAGGGGGTAGAGGGGGAGGGGGGGCAAAAGGGGGAGTGGAGGGAGGAGAAAGAGTTTGGTTCAGGGATGGAAGACGAGAAAGGGAAGGAGGAGAGAAGGGAGAGATAAGAGACAACATCAGATAGCATCACGTATTCTCCTTCCTGTTCTAATCCCAAAGAGGAAACGGAAAAGAAAAAAATAATAAGAAAGACAGAAAACAAGAGAAAAAAACAAAAGGAAAAGAGAGACAAAATAACGTCAAAAAACAGAAAATAATCGTAAGAGAATAAAAAGCAAAAGAAAACGGATGAAAAGAGAAAAATAACAAGAAAGACAGAAAAGAAGAGAATAAAAAACAAAAAGGAAAAGAGAGACAAAAATAACAAAAAAAGAACAAAAAAAATCATAAGAGAATAAAAAAACAAAAAGAAATACGAAGACAAGAGAAAAACAACAAGAAATACATAAAACGAGAGAATAAAAAAAAAAAAAAAAAAAGAAACAAAACAACGACAAAAACAGAAAATAAAAACAAAAGGAAAAGATAGACAAAAATAACATTTAAAAAAAAGAAAAAAAAGAAAATCGTCGTAAGAGAATTAAAAAGAGACAAAATAACATAAAAAAACAAAATAATCGTCGTAAGAGAATAAAAAAAGAAAGGGGAAGAGAAGAGAAAAATAAGAAGAAAGACAGAAAACAAGAAAATAAAAACAAAAAGGAAAAGAGAGACAAAACAACGTCAAAAACAGAAAATAAAAACAAAAGGAAAAGATAGACAAAAATAACATTTAAAAAAAAAAGAAAAAAAAAGAGAAAATCATCGTAAGAGAATAAAAAAAAGAAGAAAAAGGAAGAGGAATGATCAGTCTCAGGTACTTTGCAACGAAAATCCTGCAAGTTGCATGCACGCCTTCCCTTTGCTTGCACTTGCAGAACCTGTCCTGAATCTTGTGTTCCGTGACCTGCGCAAGATGGAAGGGAGAGGAAGGGAGGAGCAAGAAAGAGGGAGGAGGATAGGGGTTGATGAAACGAGGAGAGAGGGAAGGAGGGAAGGAGGGAAGGAGGAAGGGAGGGAGGGAGGGAGGGAGGGAAGGAAGGAGGGAGGGAGGGGAAGGAAGGAGGGAGGGAGGGAGGGGAGGGAGGGAGGGAAGGAGGGAAGGAGGGAGGGAGGAGGAGGGAAAGGGAGGGAGGGAGGGTGAGAGGGAGGGAGGGTGAGGGAGAGGGAGAGGGAGGGAGGGAGGGAGGAGGGGAGGGAGGAGGAGGAGGGAGGATGGCGAGAGAGAGGGAGAGAGAGAGAGGAAGACAAAGAAGAGGAGACGGAGAAGAAGAGGAAGAAGGAGAGAGAGAGAGAGATATGAGAAAGAAGAGAGAGAAAGACAAAAGAGAAGAAGAAGAAGGAGAGAGAGAGAGAGATGAGAAAGAAGAAGAAGAAGAGGAGAACAAAAAGAAGAGGAAGAAGGAAGAGAGAGAGAGATGAGAAAGAAGAAGAAGAGGAGGACAAAGAGAAGAGGAAGAAGAAGGAAGAGAAAGAGATGAGAAATAAGAAGAGGAGAACAAAAAGAAGAAGAAGAAGAAAGAGAGAGAGAGAGAAGAGAAAGAAGGAGAAGAGGAGGAGGACAAAAGAGGAGAGAAGCGAGAATGAGCCACGGGAGAGGGTCATCACAAAAAGATAACTGTTCGTTAGAAACCTGTCTCAGGCTCATTAATCCTGTTCACCTTAACAATTGC
>NC_091567.1:37133684-37143684 GCF_042767895.1 Penaeus vannamei
AAACGTGTATGTGCGTGTGTGTGTGTGCGTCTGTGATCGGCCGAGCGCGTCTGCGTGTGGGAGTATGGCGGTGCAGTATGAGTATATTCCCTGTTATATCTGTGCTATAATGTGTGCAAGGTGTGTGTGTGTGTGTGTGTGTGTGTGTGTGTGTGTGTGTGTGTGTGTGTGTGTGTGTGTGTGTGTGTGTGTGTGTGTGTGTGTGTGTGTGTGTGTGTGTGTGTGTGTGTGTGTGTGTGTGTGGGTGTGTATGTGTGTGTGTGTGTGTGTGTGTGTGTGCGCGCGCAAGGTGTGTGTGTGTGTGTGTGTGCGATTGCGTGTCTCGTCTGCCAACGTCGTACCGCCCACATGTATATGAATTTCCGTGTGTTTTCCTCTGCTCTTTTCTTTGTATTTATTATTTCTTTCCTTTTTTTTGTATTCGTATTTTCTTTTTCTTTCTTTTTTATTTTTCTATCTCTGTTTTCTCTATTTCTTCTTCTTCTCCTCTTTCCTTCCTTTTTATCTATTCGTATTTTCTTTTCCTTTCTTTTTATTTTTATTCCTTTATTTCTTACTCTCCATCTTAAATTTTCTTTTCCTAGGTGTTTATCTTTTTCTTCCTCCACTCCTCCCCCCTCCTCCTTGCACTCACCTTAACCCTCCCCTCCAATTCACCTCTCCTTAACCCCCTACACTCTTCCTCTCCCCTCCCTCCCTCCCCTTCTCTCCTCCCCCTCCACCCTTTCCCTATTTCCCTCCATTCCATCCCTTTCCCCCTCCTCCCTTCCTGCATTTTCCTTCCCCCTCCACTCTTTCCCCCTCCCTTCTTCCCCCTCTGCCCTTCTTCCTCTTGCCTTCTTCCATCCCTTCCCCCTTCCTCTCCACTCTCTCTCCTCTCACATTTTCCTTCCCCCTCCACCCCTCCCTCCACTCCCCCCGTCCCTCCCTCTCCCTCCTTTCCTCTCCCCTCTCTCCTTTCCTCTTTTCTTCCATCCCTTCCCCCTTCCCTCTCCCATTCCTCTCTTCACATTTTCCTCTCCCTCCTTACTCCCACCTCCACCCCACCTCCCTCCCTCCCTCTTTCCCTCATCGCTTTCCACATCCTCTGCGTCTGTCAAAGCAGAATTTGGTGGGATCACTACTCACCTTTCTCTCATTCTTCTTTTAAGTCGCTTTTTCAGTTTCTTTTTCTTTTCTTTTTTTCTCTCTTTTTTTTGTGTGTGTCAGTCTCTCTGCCTCTGTCGCTGTCTCGTTCTAGCTCTCTCTCTTTTTCTTTTTTTTTCTCTTTCTCTCTATCTCTCTTTTCTCTCTCTCTTTCTCTCTTTTCACTCTTTTCTCTCTTTTCTCTCTCTATCCTCCTCCCTCTCCTCTCCTTCCCTCTCTCCTCCCTTCCTTCCCTTCCCCTCCCTCCCTCTCCTTCCCTCCTTCCCTCTCTCCCTCCGCTCTCCCGCCATTCCTCTCTCTCCCTCCCTCCCACTCACATATCCACATTAAGGCCTCATTTTCTTTAGCCTCTTCTACTAGTACCTCTGTTTGTCTATCTGAGTCTACCCTCACTCCCTCAACATTCACTCCCCCTTCCCTCCTCCACATACACCCTCCCCCTCCCCCTTCCCCTTCCCCTCCCCCCACATACACCTCCCTCCACCCTCCCTCCTCCCTTCCCCTTCCCCTCCCCCTACATACACCCTCCCCTCTCCCCTCCCACATACACCCTCCCTTCCCTTTCCCTTCCCCTTCCCCTACAACCCCCTTCCCTAAATCCCTTTATCCCTGGGATGCAGCATCACATGTTCCCTCATCTTACAGCGGGGCATCAACTGTCGGGTATGGAGGCGGAGGCTGCGCCCCTTCGCTAATTTATAAGGGTATGGTCTCTCTTTGTCTCTGCCTCTGTCTCTGTCTCTGTCTCTTTCTCTTTCTCTTTCTCTATCTCTATCTCTATCTCTATCTCTATCTCTATCTCTATCTCTATCTCTATCTCTATCTCTATCTCTATCTCTATCTCTATCTCTCCTCCCTCTCTCTTACCCTCTCTCTCTCTCTCCTCCCTCTCTCTCTCTCTCCTCCCTCTCTCCCTCTCTCTCCCTCTCTCTCTCTCTCTCTCTCTCTCTCTCTCTCTCTCTCTCTCTCTCTCTCTCTCTCTCTCTCTCTCTCTCTCTCTCTCTCCTCCTCTCCTCTCTCCTCTCTCTCTCTCCCTCTCCCTCCCCCTCTCCCTCTCCCTCTCCTCTCCCTCTCTCTCTCTTCCCTCACCCTCTCCCTCTCCCTCTCCTCTCCCTCTCCCTCTCCCTCTCCCTCTCCCTCTCCCTTTCTCTACACACCTTACGATCTACGACACCCTATACTCTATAGCCTATACGTTATTGTGTTCTGTTCTTAACAGCTCCTAACTTACTCTAATGTATTTTTATTTGTTTGTTTACATTTTTTTTCACCCTTCACTTTACACCCTATATATTCTACACCCTGATAGACACTTGGTGCTCTACACTCTTAACACACCCTTGTGCATCTTTCAATACCACACCCTTGTCACCATTTCTCTCCCCAACGGCTTTGCAAAGACAGTATTTTTGTTGCAAAAGACGCGAATTTCAATAAGACAATGACAACACTGATTGCTAAACTTTGAAGAGCTGTTTTGGGGTTTAATGTTGCATGTGGTGTTGCATTTTATGTTGGATAGGATGTTGCAAAGATCTGTGTGTGTGTGTGTGTTCCATGATTGAATATTTTTTCTTGGATTTTTTTCTTTCCTTATCTATTTGTTTATTTATCTATCATTATCATTATTATCATTATTTATTTATTTATCTATTTATTTTAGGGAATAGGTAAGTTTTTGGTCTTCTTGTCGATTTTTTTCTTATATCTTTTCTCTTTCTCACCATTCTTCGCTCTACTTCTCTCGTTTACTTGTACCTTCTCTGTCTCTCTCTATGTTTCTCTCTGTATCTCTTTCTCTCTCTCTCTCTCTCTCTCTCTCTCTCTCTCTCTCTCTCTCTCTCTCTCTCTCTCTCTCTCTCTCTCTCTCTCTCTCTCTCTCTCTCTCTCCCTCTTTCTGTGTGTTCTCTTCTCTCCCATTCTTTTCTTCTTCCGTCCTCCTCCCTCTCCTCCTCTCCTCCTCCCCGCATCCCCCATCCCCATCCTTCTGCTCCTCCTCCTCCTCCTCCTCCTCTCCTTTATCTCTCTCTCTCTCTCTCCTATGTACCATTTATTCTCGGATTAATTGTCTTATCTCGACACCTGTTGGCCTTATTTTACAATTCCTTCTGATATAAGATTCCTGCGCTGTCTCGAAAGTCCAACAAAAAGCGAAAACAGGAAGGAAAGAAAGAGGAAGAAGAGGAAGAAAAAAGAAAATACCAAAGAAAGAAAGAAAGAAAGAAAAGGTTTGGTGTTTTTTTCATTATTTGTAGAAGAAGAAAGAATTAAAAGAGAATGATGTGAAGAAGAAGGAAAGATGGAAAGGGGTAAAGGATATTAAAAACAGGAAGAAAGAATGTACAGGAACAGAAAAATAATGAATAAAGAAAAAAAAATAGAATAAAAAAAGTAAGACAAAACGAAAGAGTAAAAGAGAGAGACAAAAAAGAAACAAAATACAAAGGAAGAGACAAATAAAAAGAGACAAAACACAAAGAAAAAACAAACAAACACGAAACAAAAATATGAAACACAAACACCAAAAAATAGGAAACACAAACACCAAAAAATATGAAACACAAACAACCAAACCATCCCTCTAAACCCCGAACCACATGGAGATCCCAGCCGAGAGTGCCACAGTGCCAGACAAGGGAGAGTATGAGTAAGGACAGAGGGAGGCTGTCATACATCAGTGCCAAGGCAGCTGGACAACATACCTGCATATGGCATGATCGCTCACCAGTGCCGCTAGGAGTGCCAGAGCCCCACACGCCCGCTGGCAGAACAATGGCACTCCCTGGCACCTTCTGACCGTAGATGATGGTCGATATCCCAGGAAAATGGATGGGGATAAAAGCGAGATATATGTTCGTATTTTCTATGTAACGGAAGTCGATATATACCGTACATGTGCATGTTTTGAGTGATGTGTAAAAGTGTGTGTGTTGTATAATACGTACATGAGTATAGGGCGTGCACAGAGACACATACATGCACACGAATAGCCAATAAAATATGAGACAGACGTATATTGGGGTGTCGCGCGCACAGACAGAGTGACTGACTGACAGACAGACACACACACACACACACACACACACACACACACACGCACACACACACACACACACACACACACACACACACACACACACACACACACACACACACACACACACACACACACACACACACACACACACACACACACACACACACACACACACGCGCACAACCACACCCCACACACATACTCACACGAACCAAAACGTCAACAACAACAACAAACAACAACAATAACAACAACAATAAACAACAACAACAACAAATACATAGGCAGATAAATATTTTTTTTTCGAGACACATTTTCCCGAAGAAATTCCGCTTAGTCATTTCTTCTTCTTCTCTTTCACGTGCGTTCGTTTTCGGAGCAAGATAATCCTAAGTAACAAAAAACAGAAAAGAAACAAACAAAAAAAAAATATTTGAAAAAAAATAACAGAAATAAAAAGATAGATATAAAAAAAAGAAAATTAAATAAATCAACAGAAAATTAAAACGAACAGATCCTGTTTGAGGAAGAAAAAAAAACACAAATAAAAAGACAAATAAAGACAAAGAAAGAAAGAAAGAAAGAAAAAAATAAAACAAAATAAAAACATATAGACAGAGACTTAAAGAAAGAAACAAAAAAAAAAAAAAAGAAAAAAAAAGAAAACAAAGCAAAAAAGATAGTCAGAGACTTAAAGAAAGAAATAAAAAAAAAAAAAAAAATAAATAAAAATAAAGTATATCCACACAAACCCTTCCATTAGGACATATTCAACATCAACAAACATTAAACCGCTCAACATTGCACATTCTCGAGGTCTAGAAGGACATTATTGATCTAGAACAATCCACGGAAGCAAATGAGGGCTTGCATGTGGATTGGAAGGTAGGGGGGAGCGGAGGGAAGGGGAGGGTGAAGGAGGGGGAGAGGATGGGGGAGGTGGGAGGGGAGGAGAGGAGAGGGGATGGGGAGGGGGAGTGGGTAAGGAGGGGGAGGGGGAGGAGAGAGGGAGGAGGCAGAGCGATGTTAGGGGAGGGAGAGGGATTGGGGAGGAGGTAACGGCGGCGTTGGGGAATGCGTGTTGGGGGAGGGAGGGGGAAGGGGAGGAGGATAGGGGCATAGGGGAAGGAGGGAGAGTGGGGGGTGGAAAAAGAATGATGGGCAGATGGAGAGAGGGGGGGAGGTAATTAGGAATAAAGAAGGAATAGGAATGGGGGACGGTGTTGGGGACGGAAGGAGGAGGAAGAAGGATGAGATAACAGGGTTGTTGGAGATGTTGGGGAGGGAAGGGGGGGGAAGAGGGAGAAGATAAAAAAAATGTTGGAGATGTTGGAGATGGTGGGGGGGGGGGATGGAGTTAAAGAAAGCGGGGGATTAAAGAACAGAGATTGGACGAAAGGAATTGAGTAATAAATATTGGAAGCATAGGGGAACATGAGAGAGAGATAAGATTGGAAAACGATTGTGGGGAGGAGGGAGGAGGAGGGGAAGTAGAGGAGAAATGGGGGAGGAGGAGGGTAGGAAGATAAAGGAAGATGGGGAGGGAGGGGGAAGGTAAAGGAGGATAGGGGGATAGGGGAAGGAGGGAGAGGGGGGGTGGACAAAGAATGATGGGAAGGAGGAGGAGAGAGGAAGGAAGGTACTAGGAATAAAGAAGGAATGAGAATAGGGGAAAAGGGAGGAGATTAACGAAGATGGGGAGGAGGGGGAGAGGAGAGAGACAAAGAAAATGGGGGATAGGGAAGACGGGGAGATAAAGAAGGAAAGAAAAGATAGGGAGAGAGAGAGAGAGAGAGAGAGAGAGAGAGAGAGAGGGAGGGAGAGCGAGAGAGAGAAAGAGAGAGAGAGAGAGAGAGAGAGAGAGAGAGAGAGAGAGAGAGAGAGAGAGAGAGAGAGAGAGAGAGAGAGAGAAAGAGAGAGAAAGAGAGAGAAAGAGAGAAAGAGAGAGAGAGAGAGAGAGAGAAGACGGAGAGAGAGAGAGAAGACAGAGAGAGAGAGAGAGAGAGAAGACGGAGAGGGAGAGAGATAAAGAAGGATAGAAGAGGGAGAAGAGAGAAGACGAAGAAGGACAAGGGGGAAGGGGAAGGAGAAGGATAGAAGGGGAGAAGGAGAAGACAAAGAAGGACAAGGGGGGAAGGGGAGGGTGGGGGTGGGGGGGGAGGGGGAAGAGGTGGCTGAGTACGACCTCGAACGTCAGAATTTATGTTCGGACAGAGCGTGTAGATTGGAGAGGGACGTCGGCGGGCATAATGTGGGAGTGGAGGGACAAGGGGAGAGTGAGGGGGTGGGGAGGGTATGGGGGTGTGGGGCTCTCTCTTCCCCTCCCTGTCTCTTTCTCTCCCTTCCTCCCTCCTCTCTTCCTCTCCTCCCCTACATCCCTCCTCTCCTCCTTTTTTTCCTCCCTCCTTCCTCTCCTCCACCCTCCTCCTCTCCTCTCTCCTCCCTCCCTAACTCCCTCTTTCGTCCATCCCTCCCTCCTCTCTCTTCCCCTCCCTCCCTCCTTCTTTTCCTCCTCCCCTCTTTCCTCTCCTCCATTCTCCTCCCCTCCTTCTCTCTCCTCTCCCCTCTCCTCCTCCCTCCTCCCCTCTCCTCTCCTCCCTCCTCTCCTCCCCTCTCCTCTCCCCTCTCCACCTCCCTCCTCCCCTCTCCTCTCCTCCCCTCTCTCTCCTCCCCTCCACCCTCCTTCTCTCTCTCTCCACCTCCCTCCCTCCCCTCCTCTCTCATTTAATTCACCCTCCCTCCCTCCCTCCTCCACCCTCCCCTCTCCTCCCTCCTCTCCCTCTCCGTCTCGTTCCAGAGGTGTGAAGGTGGTCGTCTTAGGAAAGCTGTCGTTACGTGACGTGACGCGTGACGATTCAGTTCAGGAGGAGGAGGAAAGAGGAAGGAGGAGGAGGTGAAGGAGGATGGAGGTGGAGGGGGAGGAGGAGGAAGGAAGAGGAGATAAGAGGAGAAAGGAGGGAAGAGGAGGAGGAGGAAGAGGAGAGAGAGAGAGAGAAAGGAGGGAAGAGGAGGAGGAGGAGGAGGAGGAGGAGGAGGAGAGTGAGAGCGAGAGAGAGAGAGAGAGAGAGAGAGAGAGAGAGAGAGAGAGAGAGAGAGAGAGAGAGAGAGAGAGAGAGAGAGAGAGAGAGAGAGAAGAAGAAGAGAGAGAGAAAGAGAAACAGAGAGAAGAAGAAAGAAGAGGAAGAAGACACGAAGATCAAAGATAAGAGAAATAAAATGAAAAAAAGAAGAAACCAGTAAACAAAACAAAAAAACAAAAATAGAAGAAAGTAGCAGATTAATTCAGAATAACAATAACATTACCCCCAAAAAAAAATAATAATAATAATAAGAAGAAGAAGAACAGAAAAAAAAATCATCGACTAACAATAAATAAGAGAAAAAAAACACACAAAAACTCTCCCCCTCCACCCTCCCCCCACCCCACACTTTGGAATACCGACCAGCATCTTTTTTCATTTTTTTTCTTTTTCTTTTTCTTTTTTATTCGTTTTTGTTTCGCACGAATAGTCATACATGTCTGATGCAAAAGGATGACTCGGCAAAGACGGACTTTACTTCCTTGAGAATCGTACTGTACTTTGGAGTTATATTCAAAGCGCCATATTTTTTTTATTTTTTTTTTTTTACTCAAATAATTTACGTTGTATTGTGGTGGTGGTTGGGGGTGGGGTGGGTAGGGTGAGGGGAGGGGAGGGGGTTAGGGGGCCAGTGTGTGTTGGAGGTGGTGGATAAAAGTGGTGTGTGTGTGGGGGGGGGTGAGGGGGTGCGTGGGTGTGGGTGTTGTGTGGGTGTGGGTGTTGTGTGTGTGTGTGTGTCTGTGTGTGTGTGTGTGTGTGTGTGTGTGTGTGTGTGTGTGTGTGTGTGTGTGTGTGTGTGTGTGTGTGTGTGTGAGTGTGAGTGTGAGTGTGAGTGTGAGTGTGAGTGTGAGTGTGAGTGTGCGTGTGCGTGTGCGTGTGCGTGATGCGTGTGCGTGTTCGTGTGTGTGTGTGCAACTGGTGTTATAAAGTAGTTGTGTATGTGCGTGTGTGCGTTTGCGTGTGCGTCTCCGTATCCGTGTGCGTCTGGTATGTATCTTCACTCTACAACCGGGGTTACAAAGTACACACCAACTATGTATACGGCTACAGCAGCGTCCGTGTACACCCATAAAGACCTGCACCTCATCTCCTCGCCACAGCTCACACGCCCACAACACCCCATCACATACCCTGACTTCCCACACGTCCACTTAACTGAATCCAGCTCCCGGGAATCACAGCATACCTGCAAAAGAAAATGAAACACGATTTAGTCAATACACTCACAACAGACCGACCCCCCCCCACACACATGTCCCAGATCTATGCCCGGGCAATACAAATCAAGCAAAACAAACACGGGAATAACGAATGACTGCATAAACAAACGAACCAATGGGCGATCTGGAGTCACCCCACATCTCGGGAGGTCACACGTCACGGTCACGCCCACGAAGGAAAATCTATCGATCAATATCTATCGCATCCGAACCGAATCGCTGTTGAGTCTATTCCCCGTGGGCGGAGCAATGCATCAAAAGCACTTGGAACAGAGAGAGAGAGAGAGAGAGAGAGAGAGAGAGAGAGAGAGAGAGAGAGAGAGAGAGAGAGAGAGAGAGAGAGAGAGAGAGAGAGAGAGAGAGAGAGAGAGAGAGAGAGAGAGAGAAAGAAAGAGAGAGAGAGAGAGAGAGAGAGCGAGAGAGAGAGAGAGATAGGTAGATAGATAGAGAGATAGAAAGAGAGAGAGAGAGAGAGAGACAGACAGACAGACAGACAGACAGACAGAGAGACAGACCGACACACAAGCAGAGAAACAGCTACAGAAAGATACAGAGACAGAAACAAATACACAAATACATCATATCTTTTATAAAGACTCTTTTAAATGCAGATAATGCCTCTCATTACTGCCATGCAAAATCAGCGATGGTTACTTGGCTATTTGCATATCAAGTGAATCTCTGACAAAAGAGAAAATAACTGAAATAAAGAGTGAAATTGATAGCGGTAGCCGTGGGGGAGAGAGTCATATGTTTATTTAAGAATATTTACATAGCATGAATAGAGGTACATGTTTTCTATTCACCCGTGTGTGCGTGAATGCATATGAATACATACATGTACGCGAAACACCCATGTGGGGGAAGTGAATATGCAGTTTATGTAGTTTATAGAGACGGAGGTGCACATAGCAAGAATAATTATTATGCTGTTGTTTTTTCTTCTTGTTTTTGTTGTAATAATTCACAACGCTTAGTAGATAATGTATGTATATGGCCGGTTAGACCCACGATTTTCTTGATGGTACATTAATGTGTCTCTCTCTCTTGTTCTCTTTCTCTCTCTTTCGCTCTGGTCTTCGTTCTCTCTTTCTTTCTCTCTCTCTGTGTCTCGCTCTCTTTCTCTATTTCTCTCTTTCTCTCCCTCCCTCCCTCCCTCCCTCCCTCTCTCTATCTATCTATCTATCTTCTCAAGCCTCTCTTTAGTAAAAGCATTACATCTCCCTCTCCTTCACCCCACTCCCACTCCCTCTCTTTCTCTCCCTCTCCCTCTCTCGCTCCGTTTTTGCGTCTGCGAGCGGATGGAGAGAGAGCGGATGGAGAGAGGGGGAGGGGGGGAAGGGGAAGGGGGAGGGGGAGTATACGAGTTTCCGCAGTATATAAATGTTTCGTCAAGTGATTCTTAATGTGACAGTGTCCACGTTGGCGCAGCGGCTTGCATACAGATAATTGTTTTACAGTCTCTCTGCTCTCGATCTTTTTTCCTTTTTTTTTCTTTTTTTTGGGGGGTGGGGTGG
>NC_091567.1:37153684-37161184 GCF_042767895.1 Penaeus vannamei
GTGGTGGTGATGGTGGTGTTGATGTTGGAGGGGGTGATGGTGATGATGTTGGAGGGGTGGTGGTGGTGGTGATGATGTTGGAGGGGTGGTGGTGGTGGTGATGATGTTGGAGGGGTGCTGGTGGTGGTGGTGGTGGTGATGATAATGATGGTGGTGGTGGGGGTGGTGGTGGTGATGATAATGATGATGATGGCGGTGGTGGTGATGATAATGATGTTGAAGGGGTTGGTGGTGGTGATGATGTTGGAGTGGGTGGTGGTGGTGGTGGTGGTGGTGGTGGTAGTGTTGATGGTGGTGGTGGTGGTGATGATGTTGGAGAGGTGGTGGTGGTGGTGGTGGTGGTGGTGATGATGTTGGAGAGGTGGTGGTGGTGGTGGTGGTGGTGGTGGTGATAGTGATGATGATGATGATGATGATGATGATGAGTGATGGTGATGGTGATGATGATGCAGACCTAACAATAACAAAACCAAAAAGAAAAACACAGAACAAGACCTCCAAAAAAATTAACCTCCACCCCCCCAACCCCCAACCCCCACCCCCCCCACCCACCCTAAAAAAAAAAAAACAGCAAAAAAAAAACAGAAAAAAAAACAGAAAAAAAACAGAAAAAAGGAACATTCCAAATTGGTGAAACAAAGCCTGAAACGAGATGAAGAATCGCCCCTTTTGGTACAGAAGAAGCATTCTGCCTCGGCCACTCGGGAGGAAAAAAGGTTCTTTTGTACACCGGGATATAATAAGAGAAAAAGGTAAATAAGCGGAAAATGGGGAATAGGAGAAATGGGAGAAACAAGAGGAGAGAGAGAGAGGAGGGGGAAAAAATTAGAAATTGTGGTTGTAGTAATTAATAACGTTAGTGGTTGTGGTTGTAGTTGTAGTTATTGTAGAAACAGTAATTATTGTTTTGGTAATAGTAACAGCTAGAGTAAGTATTAATAGTAATAACAGTTGTAATTATAATACTTATATAATATAATACTATTGTTAATGTAACACAGTATTAACAAATTATTAATTATCAGTATTACTAATGGTAATTTGCATAATAATTACGAGAACAAAACAAAAAATGATAACACTAAAAAGAACAGAAAAAAAGAAAGAGAAAGAAAAAGAAAGGAAAAGAAAAAAGAAAAAAAGAAAGAGAAAGAAAAGAAAAGAAAGAGAAAAGATAAAGAAAAAGAAAGAAAGAAAGAGAAAAGAAAAAAGGAAGAAACGAAGAGAGAAAAAGAAAAAAAAAAGAAAGAAGAAAAATACATATATGTATATATACATATATATATATATATATATATATATATATATATATATATATATATATATATATATATAAACAGACAATAACAATCCCAATCAGTCCACCTCCCCACCCGCCACCCCTACCCCCCCCATCTCAAAAAAAAAATCACTGCAATCTATCCACCCCACCCCCTCCCCACCCCACCCCCCTCCCCCACCCCACCTCCTCCTACCCCCCCCCCCCCACCCCCATCTCAAAATAAAAGAAAAAAAAATCACTGCCATTCCCACCAAATGACCCGAGCAAATGACCAGTCTATCGCCCTGTCTATTGACCTGTTGACCCGCCACGGAGGTCAGGGAATGGTGACCCGGGCCTGCAAATTGACCAAATCAGCGAGATCGACGGGGAAATAATGGATAAATTTTAGAAGGACTGATAAATGTGATAACGAATTTATTTATTTATTTATTTGTTTATATAGAAATTTTGAATTATTTAGAAGGACTGATAAATGTGATAACGAATCTATTTATTTATTTATTTAATTATTTAGAAATTTAGAATTATTTAGAAGGACTGATAAATGTGATAACGAATCTATTTATTTATTTACTTATTTATTTAGAAATTTAGAATTATTTAGAAGGACTGATAAATGTGATAACGAATCTATTTATTTATTTACTTATTTATTTAGAAATTTTGAATTATTTAAAAAGGCTGGTAAATGATAGCGATTTAGAGGGACTGATAAATGTGATAACGAATCTATTTATTTATTTATTTATTTAGAATTTTTGAATTATTTAGAAGGACTGATAAATGTGATAACGAATCTATTTATTTATTTACTTATTTATTTAGAAATGTTTAATTATTTAGAAAGGCTGGTAAAAATGACACCGAATTATTATTTATCTATTTATTTATTCATTAATTTATTTAGAAATTTAGAATTATTTAGTAATTTAGAATTATTTAGAAAGGATGATGAATGGTAACGAATTATGATTTATTTATTTAATTATTTAGAAATTTTGAATTATTTAGAAAGGCTGGTAAATGTTAACGAATTATTTATCTATCTATTTATTTCTTTAGAATTATTTAGAATTATTTAGAAAGGCTGGTAAATGATACCGAATTCTGATTTATTTATTTATTTATTCATTTATCTCTCTCTCTCATTTATTTATTTATTTATCTATTTATTTAGAAATTTAGAATTGTTTAGAATGATGAATATTACAGATAGAAGGACTGACAAATGATAATAAATCAAGAATGATAATATTGAGAGATAGTGATGACGTAATAGATAAACTTTAAAAATATGAATAAATGATAAATGAAAAAAATAGAAATATGAATAAATGATAAGAGATGATAGACTTAGAAATATGAATAAATGGGGATATATGATAAATGGTGAAATGCGATTAAAAAGGAATAAATAATACATAAACTTATTGATGAATTCAATGAATATGTATACACATGCTTGTCTGTTTGTCTTTCATATCGATAGATAGTAGATAATTAATTAGGTAGATAGACAGATATTTAGCTAGACAGATAGATAGATAGATAAATAGACAGATAGAGAGAGAGGTAAAGAAAGAAAAAATGAATAAATCAAACCGAAATAGAAAGAATGACAAGAAAAAAAGCAAGAAATGAAAGAGAAAAAGAGGAAAAAATGATGAAAAGAAAAAAAAATGAATAACATAAAAAAAGAGAAAAAGAGAGAGAGAAAAAAATGAATAACATAAAAAAAAGAGAAAAAGAGAGAAAAAAAAATGAATAACATAAAAAAAAGGAAAAATCACACCGAAAAAAATATATATATATACAAGTCGACTCTCGTTTAGACTTTTTATACTCGATTGGAATAATTCACCTGGTAAGAGAGTCGGCTCCAATATCTCACTTTGACAGGTATTATGCCACCGCCTATTCATTCTCTCTTGACACGCACTAATGAACGCTCGATATCGAATTAAAAAAAGACAAAAAAAGAAAAAAAGAGAAAAAAAATAGCGTGTTTAGAAATGGTAATTATTCACAACCTCATTAACAAACTGATATTCTCTCTGAGCGGGTAATTATGTTAGAGAATGGGAGATAAGCAAGTTGTTATGATTATTATTATCGTTATTAGGGTCATTATTATTACTGCTGTTATGTATATATTAGTGTTTAGAAATGGTAATTATTCACAACCTCATTAACAAACTGATATTCTCTCTGAGCGGGTAATTATGTTAGAGAATGGGAGATAAGTAGTTGTTATAATTATTATTATCGTTATTAGCATCATTATTATTACTGCTGTTATGTATATATTAGTGTTTAGAAATGGTAATTATTCACAACCTCATTAACAAACTGATATTCTCTCTGAGCGGGTAATTATGTTAGAGAATGGGAGATAAGCAAGTTGTTATGATTATTATTATCGTTATTAGCATCATTTTTATTACTGCTGTTATGTATATATTAGTGTTTAGAAATGGTAATTATTCACAACCTCATTAACAAACTGATATTCTCTCTGAGCGGGTAATTATGTTAGAGAATGGGAGATAAGCAAGTTGTTATGATTATTATTATCGTTATTAGTGTCATTATTATTACTGCTGTTATGTATATATTAGTGTTTAGAAATGGTAATTATTCACAACCTCATTAACAAACTGATATTCTCTCTGAGTGGGTAATTATGTTAGAGAATGGGAGATAAGTAGTTGTTATAATTATTATTATCGTTATTAGTATCATCGTTATTGCTACTGTTATGTATATATTAGTTGTAGTGGTTGTTGTATTAATACTGATGGTGTATGATGTATGTATGTATTACGAAAATTATCACTATTGCACTATCTGTCTGTGTTTGTTTCTCACGCTTGTGTGTGTGTGTGTGTGTGTATGTATATATGTATATAAATGTTTATACACACATACACACACATACACACACACACACACACACACACACACACACACACACACACACACATTTATATATATATATATATGTATATATATATATATATATATATATATATATATATATATATATATATATATATACACATATACATATATATATATATATATATGTCTATATATAAACCCTCGTCCCTTCTCTCATTCTGTCTCTCCCCTCTTTCTCTTTTTCCCCTCTCTCTCTCTCTCTCTCTCTGCCCTTATCTGACCTAACTTGCAAATAAGCGTGCAATTCGAACCCCTTCTTGTTCATTTCTTTGCAACACTGTTCGTTGAAGCGCAAACTGTGTTCATCAGGTTATGAATTTGCAACGAGTCCGCGCTTCTATTGATGAACTGCAATGGCTTAAAAGAACATATTGCAGAGCGCATTTGCAAATATTTGGACGGGGGCGAGTGGGGCGGGAGGAGGCGGCAGCGGTTTTCGTTGGGTTTATAATATTCAGATCAGATTTGTGATATTTAATAGCTATTTTTTCTTGGTTTTATTGTTATATCATTTAGATTAGATTTATAATATTAGACTTATGATATCTAACATCTGTTTTTTTTGTCGTTGTTGTTGTATTGTTATATTATTTAGATTAGATTTATAATATTAGACATAACATAATGATATTTTTTCTTAGTGTTATTGTTATACTATTTAGATTAGTTTTATAATATTCAGATCAGATTTATGATATTTAACAGCTATTTTTTCTTAGTGTTGTTGTTATACTATCTAGATTAGACTTATAATATTCAGCATCTATTCTTTGTGCTGGTATTACATTATTTAGATTAGATTTATAATATTCAACATCTATATTTTTTGTGTTATTATTATATTATTTAGAATAGACTTATAATATAATATTTTTGTTAGTGTTATCATTATTACGATTATTGCTGGCTATCATCTTTATCAGCACCATCACTACTATTATATCTATCATTGTTATCATCATCGTTATCATTACCATCGTCATAATTATCATTACCATTATAATCATTATTGAAATTATTATCATTGCAATAATCATCATAATTATCATTACCATTATCACAATCATCATTGCAATTTATTATCATAATTACCACTGCTATTATTACCATCATCATCATTATCATCATCATCATCACTACTACCATCATCATCATTATTAGCATCATTACCATCATTGTATTTACGCAGAATGAATGCAACATCACAACATCCACTCAATGCTCTTTCCCACTTTCATAAACAACAACAACAACAACAGCAAAAAAAGAGGAAAAAAGAGTAAATTTTAATCCGATTTACTCTTATTGGAAACCATGATGGACTTCCTCGACCCTAAATCTTCGATAACGAGGGAGTTTGCCTCAACACCTGAGGCCCTCCTTCCTCCTCCTCCTCCTTCCTCCTCCTCTTCCTCTTCTTCCATTTCTTCATCTTCAACTTCTTTTTCATCTTTCTTTCTCTCCCTCCTCCTCCTCCTCCTCCTCCTTCTCCTCCTCCTCCTCCTCCTCCTCCTCTTCCTCTTCTTCCATTTCTTCATCTTCAACTTCTTTTTCATCTTTCTCTCCCTCCCCCTCCTCCTCCTTCCTCCTCCTCTATTTCTTCATCTTCTTTTTCATCTCTTCCCCTCCTCCTTCTCTTCTTTTTCCTCTTCTTTTTCATCTTTCCCTCTTTCTCTCCCTCCTCTCTTCCTCCTCCTCCTCTTCTTCTATATCTTTTCCCTCTTTCCCTTCCTTACCTTCCTCCTTCCTCTTCTTATTCATCTTATCCCTATTTCCCTTCCTCATCCTCATCCTCATCATCTTTTCCCTATTTCCCTTCTTTCGTCTCCCCCTCCTCTTCTTCTTCTCTTTCTTCTTCTTTTCCCCCTTTCTCTTTCTTCATCTTTTCCATCCTTTTCCTCTTACTCTTCTTCAACTCTTTCCTCCTCCTCCTCGTATTCCTTTTCCTCCTCTTCTTCTTTTTCCTTTTATTCTTCTTCCTCCCCCCCCCTCCTTCTCCTCTTCCTCTTCCCCTACTTTTATTTTCTCTTTCCCTCCATTCTCTTCCTCTTCCTCCTCTTCTTCTTCCTATATTTTCTATCTCGATTTCTCTACCTTCTGTTTATTGTTTCTCCTTTTTCCCATACTCTTTATTTTCAATTTCTATTTACAATCTCCTTCGGTGAAAGACAGGTGGATAATTGGAAAGTAAGAGAGAGAGAGAGTTAACTGACGGACACAGAAACGCAAAGAGAGAGAGAGAGAGAGAGAGAGAGAGAGAGAGGGAGAGAGAGAGAGAGATAGAGAGAGAGAGAGAGAGAGAGAGAGAGAGAGAGACAGAGAGGAAGAAGGTGGGAGAGGGAGGGTGAAGAGAGGAGAGATAGAAAAAAGTGAGAGAGAAAGAGAGAAAGACAGTGATAAATAGATAGATAGATAGATAGAGAGAGAGAGAAAGAAAGGAAGAAGGTGAGAGAGGGAGGGTGAAGAGAGGAGAGATAGAAAAAAGAGTGAGAGAGAGAGATAAATAGATAGATAGATAGAGAGAGAGAGACGAAACAAACAAACAAATACAGACCCAACCCAAACATATAAACCGAGAAACGACATGACCTGATAAGCCCTCCCCTCCCCCTCCCACCCCCCCAAAAAAAAAAAAAAAAAAAGTCACACGAAAGAGAGAGAGAGAGAGAGAAAAAAAACTCACACGAAAGAGAGAGAGAAAAAAAGGATTTAAAAAAATGAAAACGAATCAATCATAAACTGAAACGCGAGAAAGAAAAACGACAAAATGGATTTCTGACGCAACGAAAAACGAATCACTTGGAAAACATTGGAAAGCAAACGAGAGAGGGAGAGGGAGAGAGGGGAGAGAGAGAGGGGAGAAAGGGGGAGGGAGAGGGGAGAGGGAGAGCGAGAGAGGAGAGGGAGAGAGAGAGGAGAAAGGGGAGAGAGAGGGAGAGAGGGGAGAGAGGGAGAGGGGGAGGGAGGGAGCGGGAGAAAGGGGAGAGAGTGAGAGAGAGAGAGAGAGAGAGAGCGAGAGAGAGTGAGTGAGAGAGAGAGAGAGAGACGAAAGAAATGAAATATCAACAATACTGCATCAGTGGCAACAGAAATACTAACATACGCGTAAATAAAATCAAATATATATATAATCAATACGGGAAAATACCTCTAATTTTCTCTCTCTCTTACTCTCTCTCCCTCTCTCCCTCTCTCCCTTCCTCCCTCTCCCCCCTCTCCCTCTTTCTCCCACCCACCCTCCCTCTCCCTCTATC
>NC_091567.1:37171184-37176184 GCF_042767895.1 Penaeus vannamei
GAGAGCGAAAGATTCGAAAGAGAGACAAGAGAGGAGAGAGGGAAAGAAGGGAATATAGGGAATATAGGAGAGAGGAGAACAGAGAGAGGAAAGAGGAGGAGGAGGAGGGAAAGGAGGAGGAGAGGGGGGAAGGAGGAGGAGGAGGGGAAGGAGGAGGGAGGAGGGAAGGGAAAGAAGGAGGAGGAGGGGAAGGAGGAGGAGGGAAGAGGAGGAGGGGAAGGGAAGGAGGAGGAGGGGAAGGAGGGAGGAGGAGGGGAAGGAGGAGGAGGAGGGAGGAGGGGGAGGAGGGAGGAGAAGGAGGAGGAGGAGGAGGAGGAGGAGGAGGGAAGGAGGAGGAGGAGGAGGAGGAGGAGGAGGGGAAGGGAGGGAGGGGGAGGAGGGGAAGGAGGAGGAGGAGGGGAAGGAGGAGGAAGGAAAGGAGGGGGAGGAGGGGAAGGAGGGAGGGAAAGGGAGGAGGAGGAGAGGAAGGAGGAGGAGGAAAGGAGGAGGAGGAGGGAGAAAGAGAGGAGGAGGAGGGGAAGAGGAGGAAGAGGAGAGGAAGGAGGAGGAGGGAAAGGAGAAGGAGGGAAAGGAGGAGGAGAAGGGAAAGGAGGAGGAGGAGGAGGGAAAGGAGGAGGAGGAGGGAAAGGAGGAGGAGGAGGGAAAGGAGGAGGAGGAGGGGAAGGAGGAGGAGGAGGGGAAGGAGGAGGAGGAGAGGAAGGCAAGACAGAGACTGTAAATCAATTGCGATATTAACTTACGCTCGGGACTATAATAATGACGAATTTGCATGCCCGGATGGCCAACTTCCCTCGCCCGCTCTCGCTCTCTCGCTCTCTCCTCTCTTTATTCCCCTTTCCATTTCCATTCTTTCCTTATTTTTATATTCTTTATTTTTATTTTTATTTTTTTTTTTTTTTTTTTTTTTTTTGTAGAGAGAGGATTTTTTTTCCTTTTTGTCTGTCTGTTTTTTTTCTTTCCTTTCTGGGTTTTTTTTCTCTCTGTCTTTTTCTTTCTTTCTTTGTTTCTTCTTTCAATCACTCTCTCTCTCTTCCTCTCTCTCTCTCTCTCTCTCTCTCTCTCTCTCTCTCTCTCTCTCTCTCTCTCTCTCTCTTTCTTTCTTTCTTTCTTTCTTTCTTTCTTTCTTTCTTTCTTTCTTTCTTTCTTTCTTTCTTTCTTTCTTTCTTTCTTTCTCTCTCTCTATCTATCTATCTCTCTCTCTCTCCCTCTCTCTCTTCCCCTAATCTCTGTCTCTCTCTCTCTCTCTTTACTTCCTCTTCTCATCACATTCATCTTCATTTATTACACTTTCGCTGTCATTATCACGGCCCTTTATCATGAGTTTCTTGTCGGCCTTTATCTCTGCCCACACTTTATCATGGTTGCTTATTCCTTTTTCTTGATCGATCTTCTCTCTTTCCTTTCGCTTCTTCATTTCTTTTTCTTCTTTCTTTCCTCTTCTCCCGTAAATATATGTCCCTCTTTTGTCTCCTTCTGAGATGAATTTCTTCCTTGTGGATGGAGGAAGAGGAGGATGGGAGGAGGAGGAGGAGGAGGAGGAGGAGGAGGAGGAGGAGGAGGAGTAGGAGGAGGAGGATGAGGGGGAGGAGGAGGAGGAGGAGGAGGAGGAGGAGGAGGAGGAGGAGGAGGAGGAGGAGGAGGAGGAGGAGGAGGAGGAGGAGGAGGAGGAGTAGGAGGAGGAGGAGGAGGAGGAGTAGGAGGAGGAGGAGGAGGAGGAGGAGGAGAAGGAAGAAAAGGAGGAGGAACAGCAGATGACTGACTGAAAAGATGACGAAGAAAGGAAGGAGGAAGGAAGAAAGAAGAAAAATAAACACCTAGTCCTACCTTCCTTCCTCCCCCTCCTTTTCCTTATCCTGTTCTCCGCCCTTTATTCCTTTCTCTCTCTTTTACATCTATTTATTCCCTCTCGTCACTTACCTTCCATTCGTCGCTTGTCCTTTATATCACGTTTTCCTCTCTCTCTCTCTCTCCTCTTTATTCGATTTGTTTGCTTCCCCTTTTGTCTAACCCTTCGTCACTTATCTTTTCTTTCATTTCCTCCCTTCCAATTTCTTCCTTTCTCTGTCTCTATCTGTCTGTCTGTCTCTCTTTCTGTCTGTCTGTTTGTGTCTGTCTGTTTTCTGTTTTCTGTTTTTATGCTGGTCTTTTTCATTTTCATGTGTATATATATATATATTTTTTCTTTTTGTGTTTGTTTTATCAAGTCTTATCAGTGTTATTGTTGTTGTTTTTCTCTTCCCCTCTTCTCTCTCTATCGTTTTGCCCCCCTTTCTTCTCTTTCTTCCTTCTCTCTCTCTCCTCCTCCCTCCCCCTTCTCTTTCTTTTTCTCCTTCTCTCTGTTTCTGTCTCTGTCTCTGTCTCTATCTCTGTCTCTCTCTCTCTCTCTCTCTCTCTCTCTCTCTCTCTCTCTCTCTCTCTCTCTCTCTCTCTCTCTCTCTCTCTCTCTCTCTCTCTCTCTCTCTCTCTCTCTCTTCCTCCCTCTCCCCCCCCATTTCCTCTCTTTTTCTCCTTCTCTCTCTGTACCCCCTTTTCTCCCTCTCTCTTCTCCCTCCCACTTAATTATCATTCCTATGCCATATTCCCTTGTTACATTCTCCCTGTCTATCCCCTGTCAGACATCCGACATGTCCTCTGTCACGTGTCTCAACCATTCCTTGCAATAACCCTGCCTCTGCTTCCCCCCTCCCCCCCTCCATCCCCACACCCCCTTCTTGCAACTTCTCTCTCCCTTCCCCATGTCCGTCTGCTTCACTGCTATCGCCTTCCTCCACTTCTCTTTCTATTTCCCCATGTCTCTCTCTTTCATTCTTTCTTTCTCCTGTTTCCCACTTTCCTTCCCTACCTTCGTCTTCCCCCCCTTTTCCCCATCTTCGCTTTCTCCTCCTTCCCCAACATCGTTTCCTTCCCCTTCCTAATTTCGTCTCCCCCCCCCTTCTCCAACTTCATCTCTCCCCCCCTTCCCCACTCTCCTTCAACCCTTCTTCCCCAACTTCATGTCCCCTTCACTTATTCCCTTCATCGCCCCCTCCTTCGCCCCCCCCCTTACATTCCCCAATTTCATCTCTCTAATTTCTCTTCTTCCCCCCTTCCCCCTACTCCCCCCCTCCCCCTCCTCCTTCCATTTCCTTCCTGTGACGGAACGATCCATGAATCAATGAGACTGCATGAGTAATATATGGATGAGAAAGAGGCTGGAAGATAAACAATAAAAGAGGGAGAGAGGGAGAGAGGAAGAGAGGAAGAGAGAGAGGAACAGAGAGAGAGGGGGGAGAAGAAGAGGAGAGAGAGAGAGAGAGAGAGAGAGAGAGAGAGAGAGAGAGAGAGAGAGAGAGAGAGAGAGAGAGAGAGAAAGAAAGAAAGAAGAGGGGAAGAGAGAGAGGGGAAGAGAGAGAGAGAGAGAGAGAGAGAGAGAGAGAGAGAGAGAGAGAGAGAGAGAGAGAGATGGGAGGGGATAGATAGATAGATAGATAGACATATCGATAAACAGATAGAGAGAGAGAGAGATAAACAGATAGATATAACGAGGAGAGAAGACAAAGAGAAGGAAAGAGAAAGAGATTTAAAAAAAAATACATAAACATGAAATAAATCTACCATGAAAAACACTCAAAAATAAAAAATAATATACCATTTTTTTTTGGCCAAGTAAATCACTTTAATGACCAGAACACGCAATACATTAAATGCACGGCTAAGATTAATCCACGCAAACTATATAATCGAGAATGCAAATCAGAAACACGGATCTCGCAGTGCCAAATCCAATAACATCCTTTGTTACCGGCACTCCCAGACATGGCACTCAAATCACATTCTTTTTTTTTCTTTTTTTTATGAACTACCCCAAAAATAAAGGAATTAGAGAGAGAGAGGGAGGGAAGGAGGGAGGGAGGGAGGGAGGGAGAGGAGAGGGAGGGAGAGGGAGGAGGAGAGAGAGAGAGAGAGAGAGAGAGAGAGAGAGAGAGAGAGAGAGAGAGAGAGAGAGAGAGAGAGAGAGAGAGAGAAAGAGAAAAGAGAAAAATACCCCTTAAAAAAAAAAATAAAACGCTTTCTTAGACACGAAACGCAAATCACAAATATCCTTTTAATAAACTCCGCCAAAAATAAACAAATTTCGGAAAAATAAGAAGAGAAACATACCTCCTTATATAAAAATAAAATTACCCGCTCTCTCAGCCACAGAACTCAAAATCACAAATACCTTTAAATAATCCTTTTAAACCACCCCCAAATACACGAAATCCAAAGAAGAAAATAAATAAAACCTAAAAAAACACACAATACCCATCCACGATCTGTAAAAAACCTCCAGTCAACAACAAAAGCGAGAGAGAGAGAGAGAGAGAAATAGCGAGAGACACAGGAACATAAAATACACGAACGCAGACACACCAGTGAATCCGGCGGTAGCATCTGCTGCTCTGCGAACGCCTAATACTGGCACACATCCGGGTACTCGCTCCACAGACTCCAATCCGAAATCAAGACAAGCAAATCCTCAAGGGAGAGATTAAAAGCATCCTTCCTCTATCTATCTGGGATTGGGAGAGGTGGGGGGAGGAAGGGAGATGGAGAGGGAGGGAGAGGGAGAGGGAGAGGGAGAGAGGGAGGACGGAGAGAGAGAGGGAGAGAAGGAGAGGGAGAGAGGGAGAGGGAGAGAGGGAGAGGGAAGAGGAGAAGGGGGGGAGGAGGGAGAGGAAAGGAGGGAGAGGTGGTAGAGGGAGATGGAGAGGGAGAGGGAGAGGTGGAGAGGGAGAGAGGGAGAGAGGGATAGAGTGAGAGAGGGAGAGGAGAGGTGGGGGGAGCAAGGGAGAGGGAAGGAGAGGGAGAGAGAGAGGGAGAGAGGGAGGAGGAGGGAGAGGAGGCAGGGGAAGGAGGGAGGAGAGGAAGGAGGAGGTGGAGGGAGAGGAAGGAGGGAGGGAGGGAGAGGGACAGGATGGGAGGAGGGAGGAGAGGAAGGAGGGAGGAGGGGGAGGATAGAGGAGATAGGGAGGTGGCGA
>NC_091567.1:37191184-37199986 GCF_042767895.1 Penaeus vannamei
CTTGCGATATTCCGAAGAGATTGAGAGCTTGACCTCATTTTCCCATTGATTACAAATCGATATCTCACCAGGAAGGATAACGGTCAACCACAAACGACGGTTACGTTCAAACTCGTTCAAATCGTAACACTCGCCCCGCCCACATCCCCGAGAACGGTCCTGATTGGTTGGATCAGCCGGCTGGCGCGATCCCATTGGTCCAAACAACAAATCGAAATCACGCGCATGCGCAAGCTTCTCTCTCTCTTTCTCCCTCCCCCCTCTCTCTATATTTCTTTCTTTCTTCTCTCTCTCTCTCTCTCTGACAAGAAAGTAAGTAAGAAACTGTACCTTTCTTGTCTTTAATTGTCTTGAATTATTACCATGAAATATCTTCATTATTTTCGGTACCTGGCAACTACGGCATGGGGGAAGTGTTTGAATCTATCGAACAACCGATTCTATTTATCATTTAATCCTGTTCTTCATATTTCTTAATTTTCTTCTTTCTCTTATTAATTCTATTCTTACTTATTTCTTCTTCGTCTTCTTTTCATTAATTCTATAAATACAAGAGGGTTATCGATTCCACGCATTACTTTTGTTTAGGTTACTCATTTTCGTCTTAGAGAAAGAAAAGAAAGAAACAGAAAGAGAATCAGAGAAAGAGACTAAGAAAGAGAAACCCAAACTGAAAAACAAAGATAAGAGAGAGAGAAAAAAAAAGACGAGGTGAAACTATAACAGAAAAAAAGAAGAGAAAGAGAGAGAGAGAGAAAGAAAAAAGAACGAAAGAGATAGATAGAGAGAGAGAGAGAAAGCCCCCCCCCCTCCATGACAAAAGAACCCAAAATCACACCCTTTCCCCCCCCCCGAAAATCCAAAAATCCAACAGATTTCCCAGAGACACAGTCCGCGGCACCAACCCCCTCCCCCCTCCCCGACCCTAAAATCCTGGATTGCAAAACGACAGTCTCCCTAAAACTGTCACAATCAAGTACAAACACCACGCCAGCTGTGAGGTCCGGTACCTTTGCAATCAGTCTGCATCGCGAGAAAAAGTAAAAACGAAAAAAAATGTAAAAAAGAAAATGAAAAAAAACGGTTAAAATGGGAAAAAAGTGCATGTTCCATCTTGCATAGAGAATAGAGTTGCTTGTTCACCCGAAAGAGAGAGAGAGAGAGAGAAAGAGAGAAAGCGAGAGAGAGAGAGAGAGGGAGGGAGGGAGGGGGAGAGAGAGAGAGAGAGAGAGAGAGAGAGAGAGAGAGAGAGAGAGAGAGAGAGAGAGAGAGAGAGAGAGAGAGAGAGAGAGAGAAAGCGAGAAGAGAGACAGACAAGCAAAGACAGAGGCAGAGAGAAGAGAGAGACAGAGAGGGAGAGAGAGAGAAAGAGAGACATCGAGAGAGAGGAGAGAGAGAGAGAAAGAGAGACAGCGAGAGAGAAGAGAGAGACATCGAGAGGGAGAGAGAGAAGAGAGACAGAGAGAGAAGAGGGAGGGAGAGAGAGAGAGAGAGAGAGAGAGAGAGAGAGAGAGAGAGAGAGAGAGAGAGAGAGAGAGAGAGAGAGAGAGAGAGAAAGAAAGCGAGAGAGAGACAGACAAACAAAGACAGAGGCAGAGAGAAAGAGAGACAGCGAGAGGGAGAGAGAGAGAAAGAGAGACATCGAGAGGGAGAGAGAGAGAGAAAGTGGGACAGCGAGAGAGACAGAGAGACATAGAGAGGGAGAAAGGGAGAGAAAGAGAGAGATAGGGAGGGAGAGAGAGAGAGAGAGAGAGAGAGAGAGAGAGAGAGAGAGAGAGAGAGAGAGAGAGAGAGAGAGAGAGAGAGAAAGAGAGAAAGCGAGAGAGAGAGATAGACAAACAAAGACAGAGGCAGAGAGAAAGAGAGACAGCGAGAGGGAGAGAGAGAGAAAGAGAGCCAGCGAGAGAGAAAGAGAGACATCGAGAGGGAGAGAGAGAGAGAAAGAGAGACAGCGAGAGAGACAGCGAGAGAGAGAGACAGACAGACAGACAAACAAAGACAGAAACAGAGAGAAAGAACGAGAACGAGAGAGAGAGAGAAAAAGAGAAAGCAGACGCCAAGCAAAAAATGTGACAGACTGTATGCACACCCATGACTCATCTATCATTTAAAAAGACCTTACCACTTGTTACAGATAGATAAGCGATAGACAGTTATATCCATATATCTAAAGCGTTATGCATCATACCCGTGGTGGACTACATGAATTTAATATGTCATTCATAAGTCATAGGTGATAAATGGTGTCTTCTCCGTTGAGTTATTAATAACAGTTATTAATGACCCAATGTCTCAGATGTACTAATTGCTCTGCCGTGATTGAAGGAAGATAAGGGTTGTTATAAGGTTGATTTTCGTGTGTGTGTGTGCATGTATGTGTGTATGTTTGTTGTCTGGATGTGTGGGTTGTATGTATGTATGGGTTGTATGTCTGTATGTGTGTATGTTTGTTGTCTGGATGTGGGGGTTGTATGTATGTATGGGTTGTATGTCTGTATGTGTGTATGTTTGTTGTCTGGATGTGTGGGTTGTATGTATGTATGGGTTGTATGTTCCTGTATGTTATTGTATGTTTGTTGTCTGGATGTGTGGGTTGTATGTATGTATGGGATGTATGTCTGCATGTGTGTATGTTTGTTGTATGGATGTGTGCGTGGATACTGTATGTGTATGTGAACGCTTACATGTGTGTATGTATGCATGTAAGCAATTATGTATGAATTATATATATGTATGTATATACAGATACGTGTGAGTAGACATATATATAGATATCACATGCACACAGACAGTCATATACGTGTGTGTGTGTGTGTGTGTGTGTGTGTGTGTGTGTGTGTGTGTGTGTGTGTGTGTGTGTGTGTGTGTGTGTGTGTGTGTGTGTGTGTGTGTCTGTGTCTGTGTATGCATGTGTGTGTGTGTGTGTGTGTGTGTCTGTGTGTGTGTGCATCTGCGTGTGCGTGCGTGTGTGCGTGTGTTCAATTAGGCCTACACGGAATTTCCATCCAGGAAGTGATATGAAAATAACATTTTATTCCTATTTCTATTTTTTCTCCTTTCTTTTTCTTTTTTATGTCAATCTGAACATTTCCGTCTCTTATCGAGCGCGCAAAACCGGAGCCCAAAATCGGATGTTATTTTTCTTTATAAACTATACAAACTTTTACATGACATGTTGAATAGATTATAAGGGAATGCTTGTTTAATTGGCGGAGAGTTCCGGGTGGGGTGATTTTACACCAGGTATGAAGGAGAGAATAAGAGAAAAGGAAGAAGAAGAGAGAGAGAGAGAGAGAAAGAAAAAAGAAAGAGAGAGAGAAAATGAAGAAGAGAGAGAGAGAGAGAGAAAGAAAAAAAGAAAGAGAGAGAAAATGAAGAAGAGAGAGAGAAAATGAAGAAGAGAGAGAGAGAGAGAAATAATTCTATCTCTTCCTTCTCTCATCCTTCTTTTAACCTTTTATCCAACTACCCCTTCCTTCCTCTTCCTCATACCAACCCCCTCCCCCTCATCCCTTCCCCACCCTTTTCCACTCTTCCTCCCTCTCATCCTTCCCTCCATCCTTCCTCCCTCTTCCCCCATCCCCTCATCCTCCCCCTTTCCCCTCCTTCCTCTTTCACATCCTCCTTTACCCTTCTCTCTCCCCCTCATCCTTCCTCTATCCCCCCATATCTTCCCCATTCCTCCACCCTGCCCAAACCCTCTACTCCCCACCTCCCCCACCCCTCCCCTTCCCCTCCCCTGCCACTCCCCTAACACTCCCCTCCCCCTCACCCCTACACCCCCTTTCCCTCCCCAACACTCCCTCCCCCACCCCCATCCCTCACTCCCACACCCCCCACACCCCCACACCCCCAACCCTCTCTCAACCTCCGAAGTCCAGTAAAGCATTATGGACAAGCCCTCCATTCCAGTCACGTGACACTGAATTACTTATGGCCCCGTGTGCCGTAATGTCTCTTTGGGAACGTAAAGCGTGGAACTGGAATCGATCTAACTCTTTATACGAGCTCTCTATCTTTATCTTTTATCTTTTTTGTCTTCTTTTTCTTTTTTTATCGATATCGATGGATGCTCTCTATCTTTATCTTTTTCGTTTTTTTCGTCTTTTTCTTTTTTTTTTATCGTTTTCGATGGATGCTCTCTATCTTTATCTTTTATCTTTTTTTTCGTCTTTTTCTTTTTTTATCGCTATCGATGGATGCTCTCTATCTTTATCTTTTTCGTTTTTTTCGTCTTTTTCTTTTTTTATCGTTATCGATGGATGCTCTCTATCTTTATCTTTTATCTTTTTTTTCGTCTTTTTCTTTTTTTTTATCTTTATCGATGGATGCTCTCTATCTTTATCTTTTATCTTTTTTGTCTTCTTTTTCTTTTTTATCGTTATCGATGGATGCTCTCTATCTTTATCTTTTTCGTTTTTTGTCTTCTTTTTCTTTTTTTTTATCGTTATCGATGGATGCTCTCTATCTTTATCTTTTTCGTTTTTTGTCTTCTTTTTCTTTTTTTTTATCGTTATCGATGGATGCTCTCTATCTTTATCTTTTTAGTTTTTTTTTCGTCTCCTTTTTTCTTTTTCGTCTTTTTTTTTTATCGTTATTGATGGAATTTGTGAATTCGTCCGGCGTTTTGTCCATATTTGGAGAGGGTCATTTTATTGATTTTTTTTTTTTGGGGGGGGGAGGGGGGGGAGGGGAGAGGCGAAAGATGGGAGATGAATATTTCGATTCTGATGATAATTTTCATATTTATTTACATATTTTTTTGTGTGTGTGTCTGTTTTTTTTTTTTTTTATTCTTATCGTTATGCTTTTTCTCTTTTTTCTGTGTTTTCATAAGAGATTTTCGCAAAAATTGACGTCATTGAGGTTAGTTTCACCGTCTCGGGATAATAACTGTCATATCTATTCATCTATTCTCGTATTTCATCTTTTAAAATAATATACTCTCTTCGTTATTCATTTTCTCATTTTTTTCGGTGTTTTTATAAGAGATTTACGAATTTCTTGACGTCATTGGGGATAGTTTCACCGTCTCGGGTACTTGCGGCGTCGCCATGTCTAGATCCCGGTGACAATAACCTCGACCTGCGCGCGCATCCATTTCTAGCCCTTTTGCTCACTGGAGATAAAGCACATTTTCCATTACCGCCGCGGGAATAGGACTTTATCAGTGCACTTATATCGCCACTTTTAGAAAGCGAAAGAGGGCGAAAAGAAGGAGAAGAGAAGAGAAAGAGAGAGAGAGGGAGGGAGGGAGAGACAGAGAGAGGGAGAGGGAGAGAGAGAGAGAGAGAGAGAGAGAGAGAGAGAGAGAGGGAGAGAGAGAGAGAGAGGACAGCAGAGCAGAGACAGAGAGCAGAGAGACAGAGACAGAGACGAGACAGAGAGAGAGAGAGAGAGAGAGAGAGAGACAGAGATACAGAGAGAGAGAAAAAGAGAATAAGATAGATAAGAAAGAAAAATAAAAAACAAACGCTAAAAAACAAAAAAAGGCATCTCATATATTTCCTTGCTTATCTCCCATTTCGTACCGAGTATAAACTCCGAAGCAAATAGCCATTTCGAAACGCTTCATACGGCCGGGAGTGGAGTAGGGGGGGGAGTAGGGGGGTAGGGGTAGGTAGGGGTAGGGGGTAGGGGGTGAGGGGTAGGAAAGGTAGGGGGTAGGAGGTAGGAGGGTAGGGGGGTAGGGGGTAGGAGGGGTAGGGGACGGGGGGGTAGGGTGGGGGGAAGAAGAGGAGGGGAGACCAAAATAAATTACAGATCATAAACGGATTAAATTCTTCATCGGGAGAGGAGGACGAATTAAAAAAAAAAAAAAAAAAAAATAGAATAGATGTGTTAATGATGGCTTTTATTATCACGACAATAGAATTTGCTTGCTGGTTAACTGATGGACAGGAAGACAGTTTTGACTGAGTGATACACACGCACACAGTCACACATTTATGACTATGCGGAGAGGTATGTCTGTTTGGCTCTGCTGAAGGCTCTTCTCTGGATCTGTCTGTCTGTTTGTGTCTCTCTGCTTGTCTGTCTGTCTGTCTGTGCCTCTCTGTCTGTCTGTCTGTCTGTCTGTCTCTCTGTCTCTCTCTCTCTCTGTCTGTCTGTCTGTCTATCTGTCTGTCTCTCTCTGTCTGTATGTCTCTCCCTCTCACTCTCTCTCTTTCTCTCTCTTCCTCCCCCTCTCCCCCTCCCCCCATCGATCTACCAACCCCCCACCGCCCTCCACGCCAGCATCTACCCATCTCATCTCTCTTCTCTCCACTTCCTTCCCCTTCCCTCTTCTCCTCTTTTCTCCTCATCTCTCTCTTCTCCACTCCCCTCTCCCCTCTACCTTCTTTCCTTCTTCTCCTTCCTCTTTCTCTCCCCTCTCTTCCTCTCTCTATCTCCCCCTTTCCTTCCCCTATAGCAACATGACACCCCCCCCTCCCCCTTTCCCCTCCCCCCCTAAAAAAGGAAAAAAAAATTGTAACTTAACCGCAAAAAGGCATTAAGGTAGAGTTGACATAGCGAGTGATATGCACCAATATTTGAGCTTAAAAAAGGCATCAGCGACTGGCTGTTGTTGGTAAGGTAAACAGAAGGCGGTCTTTTGAAGGTACTTTCGCCCTTAATGACTTTTTGTTTTCAAATGAGAGGGATTTTTTTCGCCTTATTCACATTGTTGTTTGGTATTGTTGTTGTCCTTAATATTGTGATTATTACTATTGTTGTTATTATTGTTATTATCATTACTGTCGTTATGATCATCATTATCATTATCAATATTACTAGTATCATTATTATCACCATTATTATTATCATTGTTGTTACTATCATTATTATTGTTATTGTCATTACGATACTATTACTATTATCATTATTGATATTATTATCATTATTATCATCATCATTATCATTATTATCATTTTTATTATTATCATTATTATTAGTATCATTATCACTATTATCATTATTACTATTATCATTATTATCATAATCATTATTATTATCATCATCATCATCATTACTATCATTACTAACTATAATCATCATAATCATCAACATTAATATTGACAACTGCATCCCTATCTCATCACGATCATCAACATCGCCATTATCATTCTCACTCTCACCCTCATTATCACACTTATCATATGCCGAGTACGCGAAATTCGGCAGAGCATTATAATGACGTGCAGTTTGTAGTTGGAATAAATTTGCATAACAGCAATTTGAAATGAACAATTCTGTTTTTTTTTTTTTTTTTTTTTTTTTTTTTTTTACGCCAAATTAAGGCAGGAGAGCAAATATGTCCAAAAAAAAAAAGCATTGGGTGTACTACTCATAGTGTTGATAGGAATGATAATGATGGTTATTGAATGGTGATAATTATTGTGGTTTGAGGAAGGGTTGGTGATGTTGAAATATTGTTGTTAATATTATTGAGGGTGAGGGTGAGGGTGAGGGAGAGGGAGAGGGTGAGGGTGAAGTGAGGGTGAGGGTGAGGATGAGAATGAAGATGACGATGATTATGATAGTAAATGTAATAATGAACAGAAGAAATACGATATAAATATACATATCTTTAAAGTAAAAAAAAATAGAAAAGAAAAATTAAAGGACACAGAAAACCCCTCTAACCCCCCTCCACCTTCACCAGCCTCACATCACCCTCCAAGACACCCCCTCTCCCCTCAACACTCCCTCCCTCACCCCAACACCCCTTCCCTCACCCCACCACCTTCCTCTCCCCCTTCCCCTACCCTCCCCTCTCAAGGTATTCCTTCCTCCCCCTCCACCCTTCTTCTAACCTCCCCCTCCTCCCCCCACTCCCCCCCTTCCACCACCCCTGTCCCTCTCCTCCCCCTCCTCCTCCAACCTCCACCACCCCTTCCACCTGCGCCCCTCTCCAACTTCCCATCCCACCACCCTCCAACCCCATCCCACCACCCTCCACCCTCCCCCCCACCCACCCCAACACGCCCCCCAACCCGACGACGCGACGCCGCCCCCACCCAAACCGTCTTGAGGAGCTGCGATGGGGCTCGTCCAGGATGCTTGGAGATCGGGGAGCTCGGGACCCGCATGGCCCTGAGATCACGGACAATCAGGAATGGTTAGGGAAGAAGAGGAGGAGGAGGGAGGAGGGAGGAGGAGGGGTGGGGAGGAGGGGATGAGGGGGAGAGGGGGAGGAGGATGGGGAGGAGGAGGGGGGGCGATGAGATGAGGAGGGAGGGAGGGAAGGGGGAAGCATGGGAGGAGGAGGAGGAGGAAGGGAAGGAGGGAGGAGGAGGGGAGGATGAGGAGGGAGGGAGAGGATGAGGGAGAGGAGGAGGGCAGTGACGAGGAGGGAGGGAGGAGGAGGGAGGGAGAGGGAGAGGGGGAGGGAGGGAGGAGGAGGGAGGAGGAGGGAGAGGGGGAGGTGATGGATGAGGAGAGGGAGGATGGGATGGGGAGGGAGGGAGAGGAGGAGGATGGGAGGAGGAGGAGGAGGAGGAGGAGGGAGGAGGGAGGGGAGGGGGGAGTGGGGGGGCGTGATGGATGAGGAGGAGGTGGGAGAGAGGGAGAGGATGGGGAGAGGAGAGGAGGGAGGAGAGAGAGGAGAGAGGAGGAGGGGAGAGAAAAGGAGGGAGGGAGGTGGAGGAGGAAGGAGAACGTAGGAAGCGAGAAGAAGAGGGAGACGGAGGGAAGAGGGAAAAGAAAATAAGGAAAAAGGAGAAGGAGGAATATAAATGATAAAGGAAAAGAAAGAAAGATAAAAAAAAAAAAATGATTAAGATAAAATACGGAGAGATTGCTCTCTCCCCCTCACCCCCC
>NC_091567.1:37215486-37225486 GCF_042767895.1 Penaeus vannamei
TGATGATAATAATAAAGATAATAAAAATAATAATAATCAGAATAATAGAAATAATGATAATAATAACAATAATAACAATGATAACAATAACAATAGTAATGATAATAACAGTAATGATATCAATGATAACAATGAAAACAACAACACAATCAATTACAACAACAACAGCTACACCACCACCAGCAACTACAGCCAAAAATATGATATAAATAACAGAATAAAGTGCAAATCTCCCAAAGTTTTCCCTCCACTTACTCTCTCGTGGACTTGAAGAATCGTGCCATTTATATTTCTCTGTGTTGTTTGGTTGGGGGTGGGTGGGGGAGGGAGGGAGGGAGGGGGAGGGAGGGAGGGAGGGAGGGATGGGGGGGTGGGTAGGAAGGGGAGAGGGAAAGGGGTGGGGGGTGGGAGGGAGGGAGGGAAGGAGGGGAGGAGGGAGGGAAGGGGGGAGGGGAGGGAGGGAGGGAGGGATAGAGAGAAGGGGAGAGGGAAGGAAGGAGGGGGAAGGGGGAAGGGGAGGGAAGGGAGGGATAGAGAGAAAGGGGGAGGGAAGGGAAGTAAGGAGGAGTGAGGGAGAGGGATGATGGGGAAGGGATAGAGGGAGAGGGAAAGGAGGGATGATGGGGGGAAGGGATAGAGTGAGGGGAAAGGAGGGAGGGAAGGAAGTGTGAGTGGTAAATGGGGTGTATGGAGGGAGAGGAGGAGAAGGCCGATGTTAAGGAGTGTGGGGGGGGGATGGTGTGGAAGGGAGGGAGGTGAGTTGGGAGGAGGAAAGGTCAGAGTGGCTGTGGTGAGGCTGTGATAAAGGCAGAGAGACAGTATCATTGTGGAGGGGAGGGGAGGAGGGAGAGGGAGAGGGGAGGGGGAGGGAAGCCAGTGTAGTGATGGGGGGGGGAGGGAAGCCACCGTGGTGAGGGGGGAGGGAAGTCAGAGTGGTGACGAGAGGGGAGGGAGGTCAGTGTGGTGAGAGGGGAGGGAGGTCAGTGTGACGAGGGGGGAGGGGGGTGGTCAGTGTGGTGGGGGTGGGGTGGAAAGTCAGCGGTGCAAGAGCGTGTGGGGGGGGGAGGGAGGGGGGAATAGGCATAGTTAAACAAAAAGGGAAAGAGAGAAGGTCAGAAGGGGGGGAAGGGGTAGGACAGTAGGGATGGAGGGGGGGGGGGGGGGAGGAGAGTCAGTAATCCCATTACTTTTGAATGAGTTTTGATGTTATTTCGACTTTGATATTCAAATTGGGGAAAATCCCATTTTGTACTCAGTTCCCAGATTGTAAAGCGAACTTTTTTTTTCTTTCTTTTTGCCAACAAAGCAACAGAACTTTTGGTGTCATATTTACACTTTTAAATTGTCTTAGAAACATATTTCATTCATTTATTTATGATGTTTATTCATTTATTTTTATTTTTCTTAATTTTTTTTTTTCTTTTTGTCAACAAAGCAACAGAACTTTTGGTGTCATATTTACACTTTTAAATTGTCTTAGAAACATATTTCATTTATTCATTGATGATCATTTTTGAAAAGAAATATTTCTTCGTGAACTGTTTTATTTTTCACTCAATAATACGTTTATATTTTGCTTTATTATTGTTATCCCTGTCACTTCATAAAGAAAATGTTAACTTGTGATCAAAATAACGAAATGAATAGATAGGCTGATAGATAGATAGATAGATCGATCGATAGATAGATAGATAGATAGATAGATAGATAGATAGATAGATAGATAGATAGATAGATAGATAGATAGATAGATAGATAGATAGATAGATAGATTAGATATAGTTAAATATGAAATGACATGGTTTTAATCTTTATTTTATTTCATTATAATCTTTTCATCATTTTCATTGTTTTTACTCATCTACTATCGAACACGAAAATATTTTTGTCTTGGAATCTGCTTTGACGATTTACAATAGAAATATGACGATGAATATAATGAAAAAACGGCATTTATATTCTGGTGTAGAGACTGATTTGTTTATATCGGGTAAGAGCTATCATTATGTTTTTTTTTTTTTTTTTTTTTTTGTAGTTACTGGTACACGCAAGTATGATAACGTAGAAGTGATGCTAATGATGATGAAGATTATATATCTATATATATGTATGTATGTATGTATGTCTCTCTCTCTCTGTCTCTCTCTCTCTCTCTCTCTCTCTCTCTCTCTCTCTCTCTCTCTACATATATATATATATATATATATATATATATATATATATATATATATATATATATATATATATATATATGTGTGTGTGTGTGTGTGTGTGTGTGTGTGTGTGTGTGTGTGTGTGTGTGTGTGTATGTATATGTATGTACGTATGTATGTATGTATGTATGTATATTTCTGTGTGTGTGTATTTGACTTTGAAAGCGCCAGCCCTCAGCTACTCAAAACAAGAACTTTTTTATGTGAGGGCGTGTTCTCCCCCTGTGCGAGGAGACACCGCCAGTATTCCATTAATTATTAAAGAGAATTTCTATGAAGTGAACATCAACACGAATCTAGTTCATTTGAGGCGAATCAAACCATAAGCAAATTATTTATCTATTTTTGGCACACGTTTTCCTGTTGATTCTGTGGAATGAGAGAGGAATTAATATCTTTTTATTCATATCCTGTTTTTTTTTTTTTTTTTTTTTTTTGGGGGGGGGTCATTCGCGTATCTTCGTGTTCATCTGTTCATCTGTTCATCAAATAGTCACTTCGCATGATGTTCACTTGAGGGGAAATATGAACACCGGAGTAATGTTTCCCAAGTTGATTAAACATATGATTAAAATGTTTTTTTTTATGTTTTTTTTTTACATTTTCTGTATCATCTCTGTAGTTGGTGTCATATGTAAGTCGTGATGATAATTCGAGAATACATAATTCCAAAAAAAATATACTTTTTTTTTTTTTGTATATTATGTTGTTCTTTTTTTTGTCTGTTGTTATTTTCTTCTTCTTCTTCTTCTTTTCTGCTTCTTCTCTTTCCTTTTTTGTATATTATGTTGTTCATTCATTTTTTCATTTTTTTTTTTTTTTTGTCTTTTGTTACTTTCTTCTTCTTCTTCTTTTCTGCTTCTTCTCTTTGTCTACCAATAATCTTTCTCTTCCTCCTCTTCTTCATCTTCTTCTTCTTCTTCTTCTTCTTTGCTTCTTCTCTTTGTCTACCAGTGATCTTCATCTTCCTCCTCTTCTTCCTCTTCCTCCTTTCTCTCTCTTCTGTTCCTCCGCCTCTTCTCTTCCTTCCGTGTTTCTCTTTATTCTCATTTCTCTTTTCTTCCCACTTCTTCCGTTTCTCCTCGTCTCTCCTCTCTTTTTCCTTCTCCTTCTACCTCTCCCTATTTCTCTCTTCTTCATCCTCTTCCAGTTCTCTCTTTTCCCTATTACTACTCTCCTCTTCATCTTTTCCTTCTCCCTTCCTTTATTCCTTCTATTCTATTGCCCTTTTCTTTATTCTGCCTCTTCTTTTCCCCTTCTCATCCCCCCCTCATCCCCCTCTATTCTATTCCCCTTCCTTCTTCTTCCATTTTCTCTCTTCTCCATTTCCCCTCTCCCATCCCCTCTCCGTTCTTCCCCTCTCCCTTATTCCCTCCTCCTCCCTTCTTCCGTTTCTCCCTCTCCCATTCTCCTCTTCCTCTCCTCCATTCCTTCTCCTCCATCTTCTGCGGTTATCCTCATTTACTCTCCTCCTTCTCCTTCTCCATTCATATCCTTCATTCCTTCTCCTCCCTTTCTCCTTTTCCGTTCACCTCCTTCCCTCCCCTCCTTCTCCCTCCTCCTTCCTCCCCTCCTTCTCCTCCTCCTTCCCTTTCCTCCTTATCCGTTCCCATCCTCCATTCTCCCTCTCCCTCCTCTACCTCCTCCGTTCACCTCGTTCTACTCCTCCTCCTTCTCCATTCCCATCTTCCATTCCCTCTCCTCATTCGCTCTCTTTCTCCGTTCTTCCCGACTCCCCCACCTCCTCCTTCTCCTCCTCCTCCATTCCTATTCCTTCTCCTCCTCCGTTCTTCCCGACTCCCTCTCCTCCTCCTCTTCCTTCTCCTCCTCCTCCATCTCCTCCTCCGTTCCCATCCTCCATTCTCTCTCCTCTTTCTCCATTCCTCCTCTTCCTTCTCCTTCTCCTCCTCTATTCCCTCTCTTCTTCCGTTCTTCCCGTCTCCCTCTCCTCCATTCCTCTTCCTTCTCCTCCTCCTCCATTCCCTCTACTCCTCCGTTTCCACCCCTGATTCCCTCTCCTCCCTCTCCTCCTCCTTCCCTCTCCCCCTTCTCATCCTCCTCCATTCTCTCTCCTCTTCCTCCTCCTCCTCCTCCCTCCCCTCTCCTCCTCCCTCCTCCATTGCTAATCCCTTCTCCTTCATCCTCCTACATTCCCTCTCCTCCCTCCGTTTTCCCATTCTCCTCCTCCTCCCTCCTCCTCCTGCTTCTCCTACCTTCTCCTCCATTCCCATTTCTTCTTCTCCTTCTCCTCCTCCATTTCTATTCCATTCCCTCTCCCTCCCTCCGTTCCTCCTCCGTTCTTCCTGAGTCCCTCTCCCCATTCCCCTCTCCTCCTCCTCCTCCCTCCATTCTCTATTCCCTCCTCCTCCATCCCCTCCCACCTCCCTCCTCCTCCATTCCTAATCTCTTCTCCTCCTTCTACATCCTACTCCATCCCCCTCTCCTCCGTTGCTCCTCCTCCTCCTCCTCCTCCATTCCTAATCCTTCTCCCTCATCCTCCTCCATCCCCTCTCCATCCTCCTCTCCTTCTCCTCCTCCCTCCTCCATCCTCCTCCACTCCTCCTCCTCCATTCCTAATTCTTCTCCTCCTTCTCATCCTCCTCCATCCCCTCCTCCTCCGTTCCTCCTCCGTTCTTCCCTGACTCCTCCCTCCCCCATTCCTCTCCTCCTCCCTCCTCCTCCCTCCTCCATCCCTCCTCCTCCCTCCTCCTCCTCCCCCTCCATCCCCTCCTCCTCCTCCTCCTTCTCCTCCTCCTCCTCCTCCCTCCTCCTCCTCCTCCTCCATCCCCTTTCCTCCTCCTCCTCCTCCTCCTCCTCCTCCTCCCTCCTCCTCCTCCATCCCCTCCTCCTCTTCTCCATCCCCTCTTCCATCCTCCTCCTCTTCCATCCCCTCTCCCTCTCCATCCCCTCTCCCTCCATCTCCTCTCCTCCTCCATCCCCTCTCCTCCATCCCCTCCTCTCCTCCATCCGGCTCCTCCTCCCTCTTCCTCCACTCAACTTCGCCCTCAACAGCGGAGTCTTTGTTCAAGCGGAATATTTGGATCACTTAATGCCCGCTGAAGTTAGGTACCAAGCCTATTTTATTTATTTTTATTTTTTCCTTTTCCTCTTGTTTTTCTCTTCTTTTTTTTTTGGGGGGGGGGATTTATTTTTCTTTTCCTTTCTTTTTTCTCTCTTTTTTTTTTTGGGGGAGTGAGAGGGTGGGGTCTCTTTTTTTCGATGGTTTGAGGGAAGAGGGATAGAATGAGCAGAGAAAGAGAGAAGGAAGAGAGAGAGGAAGGGAAGGAGGGGAAGGAGGGAAGGAGGAAGAAGAGAGGGAAGGAAGGAAGGGGAGGGAGGGAGGGAGGGAAGGAGGGAAGGAGGAAGGAGGAAGGAGGAAGGGGAGGGGAGAGAGAGAGAGAGAGAGAGAGAGAGAGAGAGAGAGAGAGAGAGAGAGAGAGAGAGAGAGAGAGAGAGAGAGAGAGAGAGAGAGAGAGAGAGAGAGAAGACAGAGACAGAGATAGAGATAGAGAGAGAGAGAGACAGAGAGAGAGACAAACGCACACACACACAACACACACACACACACTCTCTCTCTCTCTCTCTCTCTCTCTCTCTCTCTCTCTCTCTCTCTCTCTCTCACACACACACACACACACACACACACACACACACACTCTCTCTCTCTCATCTCTCTCTCTCTCTCTCTCTCTCTCTCTCGCTCCCTCACACACACACACACACACACTCTCTCTCTCTCTCTCTCTCTCTCTCTCTCTCTCTCTCTCTCTCTCTCTCTCTCTCTCTCTCTCTCACACACACACACAGACACACACACACTCTCTCTCTCACACACACACTCTCTCTCTCTCTCTCTCTCTCACACACACACACACACACGCCCCCATTTTTCGGGCAGTGCAAGTGGCACGGACCTCGAATTAAGTAATGGAAGTGAGAGCCACGTCCCTGCAAAGTCTTTCTGCTTTGTCCCTGCATTTCTGTTGCAAAGAGGCAGAACACGCGCCATGCATATATGCGGGTAGGAGAGAGAGTGTGTGTAAGTGAGTGTGTAAGTGTGTGAAGGAAGGGGGGCGGGGGGGGGTGGGGAGGGAGGGTCGTGTGTGTTTATTTGTTTGTGTGTGTTTGATTGTCTGTCTGTGTTTGTAATTGTGTGTGTGTGTAAGTGAGTGTGTAAGTGTGTGTGTGAAGGAAGGCGGAGAGGGGGATGTGTGTTTATTTGTTTGTGTGTGTGTATGTGTTTGATTGTCTGCCGGGTGGGAGAGTGTGTAAGTGAGTGTGTAAGTGTGTGTGTGAAGGGAAGGTGGAGGCGGGTGAGGAGGGATGTGTGTGTTTATTTGTTTGTGTGTGTGTATGTGTTTGATTAACTGTTTGGGTGGGAGAGAGTGTGTGTAAGCAGTGTGTAAGTGTGTGTGTGACGGAAGGCGGGGCGGGTGGGAGGGAGGTCTGTCGTGTGTGTTTATTTGTTTGTGTGTGTTTGATTGTCTGTCTGTGTTTGTAATTGTGTGTGTGTGTAAGTGAGTGTGTAAGTGTGTGAAGGAAGGCGGAGAGGGGGATATGTGTGTTTATTTGTTTGTGTGTGTGTGTATGTGTTTGATTGTCTGTCGGGTGGGAGAGAGTGTGTGTAAGTGAGTGTGTAAGTGTGTGTGTGACGGAAGGCGGGGGCGGGTGGGGAGGGAGGGTCGTGTGTGTTTATTTGTTTGTGTGTGTGTGTGTGTTTCTGATTGTCTGTCGGGTGGGAGAGAGAGTGTGTGTATGAGTGTAAGTGTATGTGTGAAGGAAAGGCGGGAGAGGGGGCTGTGTGTGTTTATTTGTTTGTATGTGTGTATGTGTTTGATTGTCTGTCGGGTGGGAGAGAGAGGCTGTCAGTGAGTGTGTAGGTGTGTCTGTGTCGTGGGCGGGTGGGGATGGGAGGGTTGTGTGTGTTTATTTGTTTGTGTGTGTTTGATTGTCTGTGTGTGTTTGTAGTTGTGTGTGTGTATGTGTGTGTGTGGGGGAGGGGGGTCTTAGTGTTTATTTGTTTGCTTGTATGTTTTTTTCAGAGACGCGTGTGTTATGTGTGTGTTTGTTTGATTGTGTGTGTGTGTATTTCTATGTGTGTGTGTGGGAGGGTGGGGTCTGTGTGTGTTTATTTGTTTGTGTTTTTATGTTAGTCTGTCTTTGTTGTGTGTGTGTATTTCTGTGTTTGCATGTGAGTTTGTCTAAGTCATTGTGTCTGAGTCTGTCTGAGTTTTTGTGTTTGTAGTTGTGTGTGTTTGTGTGTGTACATGCATTCCATCCATCTTATGTACATATACACCCATCTCTATGTCTCTCTATCTACAAGTATTTCCACCTCCTTCCGTATATCTACAAGTCCGTACATGTACACCCCAAAAACATGAGCTCGTACACGTGTATCTGTGTATGTATGCAAATTAGTCACTTACTGTCCTGCAACTTCTCCTGCTTGCACAGACCAAGCTTTTTGTGCAACTGAACAAAGATTCTTATATTGCACAAGAACCGCTTCCATGATAACTACCAGATCCTGAACTTACTGTTGGAGCCACCAAGACTAGCTATAGAATGCAAGGGAGAGGTTATGGGAACTTTTTTTTTCTTTTTTTTCTTTCTTTTTTTATTGTGTGTTGTTGGGTTTGTCTTTTCTTTTTCTTTGTTTTCTTTTTCTTCCTTTTATTGTGTGTTGTTGTCTTTGGGTGTCTCGTTTTCTGTGTGGCTGTCAACTGATTTTTGTGTTTTTGTTTTCTCTCTGTCTCTTTGATTCTCTTCTCTCGAAATGTTTCTCTCTCTTCTCTCTCTCTCTCTCTCTCTCTCTCTCTCTCTCTCTCTCTCTCTCTCTCTCTCTCTCTCTCTCTCTCTCTCTCTCTCTCTCTCTCTCTTCTCTCCTCTCTCTTTCTCTCTCTCTCTCTCTCCTTCCCCCTCTACCTCCTCTCCCTTCCACCTTCCCTCTCCCTCCCTCCCTCCCTTCCTCTCTCCCTTCCTCCTTCCTCCATCCCTTCCTCCCTCCTCCCCCCCCTCCCTTCCACCCACCTTCCCCTCCCTCCCTTCCTCTCCCTCCCTCCCTCTCCCTCCCTCCCTCCCTCCCCCGTTTTCCCCAATGATGAAGCAAATCTAACATCTTCACCTGACTTTCTGATTACCTTGAACAAGCATATGAGGAATGTGGGTTTGTTCAACTGTGTTCAACTGTGTCCCTTCAGAAGCCGGTCATATAACAGGAACGGGAGATGTTCTTCTTCTTAAATGTTCAGTTGAGAAATTTGCATATTAGATGTGTGTTATAATCGTCTGTCTGGGTTTTGTTTATGAATTTGTTTTTATTTATATTTATCTATATTTATATTTTGTTTTTATTTATTTATGTTTATATTTATTTATATATAATCGTTTGTCTGGGTTTCGTTTATGTTTATTTTTTTTTTTGGTATTTCTCTTGGTGGAAAAATATGTGTGAATGGGAAAGTGTTGTGAAGATGTTCATTCTCGTTCATAACTTTTTCTTTATTTGTCAATATGAATGAGGGTCATTTTTCTTTGTCTTTCGGCTTTGTATTATCATTACTTTTATCATCATGATTGGTATTATTGCTAGGATTATCATGATTCTTATTGGTGGTATTATTATCATTATCATAGTTATTATCATCATTGTCACTATCATTGTTTTTGTTATTATTATATTTTCTTCGCTATCATTATCATTATTATCATTGTTATTATTATTATCATTATTGTTAATAATGTTATTATCATTTATCATAGCATTATTATTTTTAGCATTATTATCATCAGCATTGTTATTATCATTATCATTATTTCTGTTATCTTTATCATCATTAATGTTGTCACTATTATCATTATTATCGTCACTATCATTATCATTACTATCACTATTATCACTAATATTGCTATTATTGCTACAATCATTACTATCATTATTATTAGCTTTACCATCATTTCTATTGATATTACTATTATTATCATTATCATTTTCATTATTATTATTATCGATGTTATTATCACTATAATCATTAACAACCTGATTATTACTATTACTATTACGGTAGTTTTTTATTTTGTTTTGTTTTTGTTATCATGAATTATTCTTTAATTATAATCCTAATTATCATCACCACCTATAACATTTTCATTATTATTATTAACATTGTTATTAGCACTATAATCCTTAACAACTTAATTACTGATATTGTTATTATTATTATTATTATTATTATAGTTATTATTATAATTATTATTATAATTATTATTATTATTATCATTATTATTATCACTATTATTATTATTATCACTATATTCATCATTACTATTATCATTGTTAGCATTATTATTTTTCATTATCATTATTACTATCATTATTATCATATTATTCATTATCTTGTTTCCGATTAATTATCTTAGTGTTTAACAATGTAACTAATTACCATTTACCCTTTTTTTTATTTCATTATTTCTTTTTTTATCGACCTCAAAACTAGTCTGAATTTCCTCCGATTTCGTAACTGAGTCTGACCGATATTTGTTGACACGCGAGCGATATGAGGCTGATCGACTACCTTAGGATAGTTCAGTTCGGAGGAGAAATTTTCATTGCGTTTCGCCGCGTTTCGGAATACATCGTACGAGCGGGTTTGGGGTGTTGTATGACTCGCTAAAATTTTTGAGGTGAGTAATTTTGTATATTTTTTCTTATGCTTTTTTCATTTATTTATTATCATTATTTTTATTTGCACGCTTTATTTATTCATTTTTACTTTCATGATCAT
>NC_091567.1:37227986-37232986 GCF_042767895.1 Penaeus vannamei
AGAGAGAGACAGACAGAGATAGAGACAGAGACAGAGACAGAGAAAGAGAGAAAGAAAGAAAGAGAAAGAGAGAGAGAGAGAAACAGAGACAAACATACAAACAAACATCCAAAGACAAACAAACAAACAAACACACCCTCACTACACAGAGACCAAAACACACAGAAACAACAATTAAAAGTTATTACTCTGTTTGTATAAACCCATATCACTGTTTCGCGTGTTGACTATCCTTCCATAGAAAAAAAAAGAAGAAAAAAAAAGTATTTTCGTGAGGACGTCCATTTAAGACCAAATAATAGCACGGGAATTCGCATAACAATAACAACAACAATGTGATGGCCATTAGGAAGAATTCGGTAGAGAAAGATTAGGAAAAAAATGGAAAATAGTCAGTGGTGATAGTAAATTGTGTATTAGTAACTTATTAATTAGTAGTATTGAATTATAACTTGGGAATAAACTTGATGATAATGATGATGATGATGATGATGATGATGATGATGATGATAACAATAGTAATAAAAATAATGATGATAATGATAATGACGATAGTAACGACGATAATGATAGTGAAAACATGATGATTATGATAATGATACCAATAGTCATGATAATTACAATAACTATTATCATGATAATGATAATAGTAATGGCAATAATGGTAATAAGGATGATAATGAAATATGATGATAATAATAATAATAATAATAACGACAATAATAAAAATAATAACACCAATAATAATTATCATTACATTTATGATAACAAAAATGAAGATTAACAACAGAAAATGATAGCAACAACAACTACAACAAGAACACCAACAAAACTACAACCAACAATAACAATAACAATAACCAAAAATGACAACCCTTAATCGAAAGGCAACACCATGTATATTTAATTAAAATCGAAAATAAATCTAATGTGGTCTCGAGATGGAGGTAAAAAGGTTGCCACTTCGTCTATTTTGAACACCTGCGGCTCGGAGTGAGTGAGGTCGAGAAAAGGGGCGTGTCTAAGTTCTCCTTTGTGGGCGGAGGTTGTGTGTGGTTGTGGGTGTGGGTGGTGGGTCAAAGGTTGGTGGTTGTGGGTGGTGTGGTTGTGGTTGTGTATGATGGGTGGTTGTGTGGTTGTGGGTGTGGGTGGTTGTGGTTGTGGGTGGTGAGTCAGAGGTTGGTGGTTGATGGTTGTGGGTGGTGGTGTGGTTGTAGTTGTGTATGGTGGGTGGTTGTGATGAGAGGTGGGTTGTGTGGTTGTGGGTGGTGGTTGGAGGTGCGGTTGTGGTTGTGGGTGGTGGGTCAAAGGTTGGTGGTTGTGGGTGGTGTGCTTGTGATGGTGGGTGGAGGTGTGGTTGTGGTTGTGTATAGTGGGTGGAAGTGTGGTTGTGGGTTATGGCTGGTGACTGTGATGAGAAGTGGGTGGTTGTGATGGTGTGGTTGTGATAGTAGGGTTGTGATTTTGGCCGGGAGACAGGGTTGTGGGTGGGGGTGGAGTTGTGTATGTTGGGTTAGTGGTCGCGGTTGTGGTGTTGTTAGCGATGATATGGAGGAGGTTGTAATTTAGAGTCAATGTGGTTGTAGTTTATCTTCTATTATTTTAGGTTTTGTTATCTCTGTTATCATCATTATTGATGTTACTTTTTTCTTATCATACTGCTATCAGAATCATCACTAATATATCTATTATCTATTATTATGATATAATTATTATTAATGAATACATTCACATATTATTTCCTGTTATTTATTATGAGATACTCGAATCTCAGAAAAAAAATGAATATCGTTTGTTTTAATTTAAGTTCGAAGTCATTTCGAAAAAATAAAAAATAAATAAACCCTCCGAAAATAAATAGATAAATAAACATAATAATAATAATAATAATAATAGAATAAATAAACAGAATAATAATAATAATAATAATAATAATAGAATAAATAAACAGAATAATAATAATAACAACAACAAAGATAACAATCCTGAATTTTCTACGGGTGCCTCGACGATCGCGGAGAGTTCGAAGCTTCGAAATGCTGATTCGAAACGAGCCTCGAAGCTCCGAAAATAGAGCTCGGCAAGTTAGGGGAGACTCAGCAACTCCATCCGGGTCCTGCGCTGAGCCGATGCCAGATGGTTAAGCTGGTGTTAAAGAGGATGGTCGCTCGTCACAAGGGAGGGAGGGAAGAAGGGAGGGAAGGAAGGGAGGGAGGAGGGAAGGGAAGGATGAAGGGTGGGGGAGGAGAGGGAGAAGGAGAAGGGAGGGAAGGGTGGGGGAGGAGAGGGAGGGAAAAAGGAACAATGGAAGGAGGGAAGGAGAGGAGAAAGGAGAGAAGGAGAGGGAGAGAAGGGGGGGGGAGGAGAGGAAGGGAAGAAGAGAGGAAAGGAGAGGAGAGGGAGAAGAAACAAGAGTGCAAGAAGAAGGGAGGGAAGCATGAGGGAGGAGAGGGAAGAAATAGGAGAAGAATCAAGAGAGAAAGGGAGGGAAGGGTGGGGGGGGAGATATGGAAAGGGAAGGTAGAAAGGGAGGGAGGAGGCATAGAATGAGAGAGAGAAGATGCGAAAGAAGAGAAAGTAAAGGAGAACATAAAGAAAAGGAAGAAAAAGAGAAAGAAACTAATGGGCGGAAGGGAGAAGTGGAGAGAGTGGAAGAGGAGAGGAACAAGGAGTTAATACAAACGCTAAAGAGGAACAGACGACGAAAAGGGAAGAAGAGATAAAGGAAAGGGAAACAGACATAGATGAAATAACGATGCAGAGAGAGAGGCAGAGAAAAATAGATTTCCAAAACGACGGAGAAAACGGTACAATAATCAAAACATTTAACAATATAAGAAAAAAAGCAAACAATACCAAAATAAATAGATAAATAAATGAATAGATAAAATGAAAAACGAAAAATAAATAAATAGACAAAAAAGATAAATAGATAAATAGATAAGTAAATAGAATAAACAACGAAAAATAAAATAGACAAAAAAATGAACAAACAAATGAAAAGATCAGATATATATTAATAAAAAGCGAAAAATAAAAAAAGAGCAACATTTCAATCCTTCACATCAACGTATGACGTCACACGCCCCCCCCCCCAAAAAAAAAAAAACCATTCATAAACGTAATAATCCCTTATCCCACGACATGTATGTGTTGTTACGTTGATATGTGCAGGTCCGCACATTAATTTTGCGGTCACACACATGTCACTGTCAATAATGATAAGAAATGACAGAAATGCGAATTACTGTTCTTTTTGTGTGTGTGTGTATCTATCATTCAGAAAATGCCTGATGCCGAATTTTCGATAATACGTGAGTGTACAATACGGTTCGTTCGGCATTAATGCATTTTATATTAGCTCTCAAGTTTAGCTGCACAAAAGCCTTTGTCACGTGGCTATTCACTCGGGCAATGAATCAGAAGTTGCTGAAGGAGAGTGAATGGGGAGATAGGGAGAGAGAGAGAGGGAGGGAGGGAGGGAGGGAGAGATGGAGAGAGAGAGAGAGAGAGAGAGAGAGAGAGAGAGGGAGGGAGGGAGGGAGGGAGAGGAGGGAGAGAGAGAGAGAGAGAGAGAGAGAGAGAGAGAGAGAGAGAGAGAGAGAGAGAGAGAGAGAGAGAGAGAGATTGAAACAGATACAGAGACAAAGTTGAACTTGAAAGGAAAGAACAAAGAGAGAAGGGTACAGAACGAGAACAAACGAGAGAGAAAGAGACGACAGGGAAATCGAGAGAGAGAGAGATAGAGAGAGAGAGAGAGAGACAGACAGACAGACAGACAGACAGAGAATGCGAGAGAGACAGAGAAAGCGAGAGAGAGAGAGAGAGAGACAGAGAAAGCGAGAAAGAGAGAGAGAAAGCGAGAGAAAGAAAAAAGAAAACCCCAGAAACACAGAGACACAGAGAGAAAATACACACTGTGCTAAACAATATACTGAAAAAAAAATAAGTTCACGCCTAAGAGTGCCAGCGAGCTCCAAGTGGCACTGTTACTTCGCTCTATCCATGCTCTTTTTTTAAGGTCACAGTGCCAGAGATCGACTCACCTTCACAAGGTAAATGCCAGTTTCTTCAGCTGAGTGCCAAGCCCATAGTCACACAGCTGTACCAGGGGAGAGATAGACAGATAGATAGACAGATAGATAGATAGATAGATAGATAGGCAGACAGATAGACAGATAGATAGGTAGACATATAGATAGACAGACAGACAGACAAACAGAAAGACAGATAGACAGGGAGACAAACAGATAGGGAAATAAGTAGGGAGAAGGAGAAAGGGGAAAAGAGAAGAAAAAGCGTAGAGAGAGAGGGAGGAGAGGGAGAGAGAGAGAGTGAAGAAGGGGTGAAAAAGATAAAGGGGAAGGAAGGAAAGAGAGAGAGAGAGAGGTTAAAGAGGAGGGAAAGGAACGGGAGAGGATGAAGAAAAAGGAAGTAGAGAAAAAAAGAAAGAGGGAGTGAAAAAGGAAGAAAAGAGAGAGTGAGTGAGGATAGAGCGGAGAGAGAAGGAATGAGAGAGAGAGAAAGAGAAGAGGGAGGACAGAGAAGAGCGTAGAAGAACGAGAGAAAGATGCAGAATAGAGAAGGGAAAGCGACATAAGCAAACCGAAAGAAATGCACACAGACTCAAACCGTAAGAAAGAAAAAGAGAAAAATCATAAATAAATAAGAATCCAACAAAACACAAAAAACAGAAACAGAAACAAAACAAAAACAAATCAAACAACAAAATCTAAAAAAGAAAACAAACAAACAAACACCCACAAAAAAACAACAACAACAACAACAAAATACCCCCCCCCCAAAAAAAAAAAAAAAAAAGTTCTCTCTGTTCATTGTTCAGCAGAGGCGCTTCTGCGTGTCCCAAAGGAAGATGATGCTGATTAACATGTGAACACGGTAATCAATATGAAGACTTACCCACATGAATAACAGGAGAGCAACCACTACCTGCGGTGAAGCTCAGGGGGTCGATAGAGAGAGAGAGAGGGAGGGAGAGA
>NC_091567.1:37248469-37250969 GCF_042767895.1 Penaeus vannamei
GTTTGTCAAGATAAGTGTGGAAATGTGAAGATGTTAAAAGAGGGGGAAGGATAGAGGGAGAAGGAGGACGAGAGAAAGAGAGAGAGAGAGAGAGAGAGAGAGAGAGAGAGAGAGAGAGAGAGAGAGAGAGAGAGAGAGAGAGAGAGAGAGAGAGAGAGAGAGAGCGAGAGAGACAGAGAGAGAGCGAGAGAGAGAGCGAGAGAGACAGAGAGAGAGAGAGAGAGAGAGAGAGAGAGAGAGAGAGAGAGAGAGAGAGAGAGAGAGAGAGAGAGAGAGAGACGAGAGAGAGAGAGAGAGAGAGAGAGAGAGCGAGAGAGAGACAGAGAGAGAGAGAGAGAGAGAGAGAGAGAGAGAGAGAGAGAGAGAGAGAGAGAGAGAGAGAGAGAGAGAGACAGAGAGAGAGAGAGAGAGAGAGAGTGGGGGGGGGGGCAGACGGACAGAGACAAGGAGAAAGGGTGAAAAAGAAAATTGAGAGAGAGAGACGGACAGAGACAAAGGGAAAGAGTGAAAAAGAAAGAAAGAAAAAAGATATTCATAGACAGATACATCATCATTATCTTCATTCATATCATCATCACTGTCATCATCATCTTCATTATTGTTATCATCATTATCATCATTATTATCAATATCATTGTTAGTATCATTTCTGATATATTCACAAATAATCTAATTCTATTGATTCCTTTTGTGCTCGCACTCTCTACAAACATATTTCTCTTTATCATCTTGAATACAATAACGAGTGTAATGAATATATAAAAAAGTAAATAGATAGAGGAATAGATATGTAGACTGATAAATAGATGAAAAGCTTGACAAGATAAGTAAATAGATAGAGGAATAGATATGTAGACTGATAAATAGATGAAAAGCTTGACAAGATAAGTAAATAGATAGAGGAATAGATATGTAGACTGAGAAATAGATGAAAATCTTGACAAGTAAATAGATAGAGGAATAGATATATAGACTGATAAATAGATGAAAAGCTTGACAAGATTAGTAAATAGATAGAGGAATAGATATGTTCACTGATAAATAGATGAAAAGCTTGACAAGATAAGTAAATAGATAGAGGAATAGATATGTAGACTGATAAATAGATGAAATACTTGACAAGATAAGTAAATAGATAGGTGAATAGATATGTAGACTGATAAATAGATGAAAAGCTTGACAAGATAAGTAAATAGATAGAGGAATTGATATGTAGACTGATAAATAGATGAAAAGCTTGACAGGATAAGTAAATAGATAGAGGAATAGATATGTAGACTGATAAATAGATGAAATACTTGACAAGATAAGTAAATAGATAGGTGAATAGATATGTAGACTGATAAATAGATGAAATACTTGACAAGATAAGTAAATAGATAGAGGAATAGATATATAGACTGATAAATAGATGAAAAGCTTGTCAAGATAAGTAAATAGATAGAGGAATAGATATATAGACTGATAAATAGATGAAAAGCTTGACAAGATAAGTAAATAGATAGAGGAATAGATATGTAGACTGATAAATAGATGAAAAGCTTGACAAGATAAGTAAATAGATAGAGGAATAGATATGTAGACTGATAGATAGATGAAAAGCTTGACAAGATAAGTAAATAGATAGAGGAATAGATATGTAGACTGATAAATAGATGAAAAGCTTGACAAGATAAGTAAATAGATAGAGGAATAGATATGTTGACTGATAAATAGATGAAAAGCTTGACAAGATAAGTAAATAGATAGATGAATAGATATGTAGACTGATAAATAGATGAAAAGCTTGACACCGATTTCCAAAAACATAACACAACGTTTCGAGTAAAAAAGACAATCCTCTTCAGGTATAAACACGAAAAAAACGTTTGACTCGAAACTTTATTACATTTAACGAGTCCTCTCTTGTATCGCAAACTATTGTTTCATTTTCTTTATTCATATAACAGTTTATGAATTTATACATTTTTAGATTCGTGAATGCGTATATACAAGTATACATATCATAGATAAACCGAAAAGTTCTGAAGCATTCAGTCATTCCGTATACATAGATAAACCTATTCCTTAGAGTTAAAGAATATGATGATTAATAAATGACACGAAAAAACAAAAACAACAATTCACTTTTCGTTTTAATTTCTAAGTCACGAATCGAAATATTTTTTATAAATGTGCTCCCTCGCGATGTCCGTTTTCTATGCGTCGTGATGACAATTTTTTTTTCCAAGAAGGGGATAAGGAGTGAGTGAACAAGAAGAGGAAGAGGAGGAGGAGGAGGAGGAGAGGGAGGAGGAGGAGAGGGAGGAGGAGGAGAGGGAGGAGGAGGAGAGGGAGGAGGAGGAGAGGGTGAGGAGGAGGAGGGGGGAGGAGGAGGAGGAGGGGAGGGATGGGGGGTAGGAGGAGGAGGAGTAGGAGGAGGAGGAGGAGGAGTGGGAGGAGGAAGGGGAGGAGGGGAGGAGGAAGAGGAAGAAGAAGAAAGCGGCTGAAGAGGAGTAGG
>NC_091567.1:37253469-37255969 GCF_042767895.1 Penaeus vannamei
TCTAACACTGACACAAAGAGACTGTCATCCTAACACTCTAACACTCAGACACTGATATTCGAAACCCGTGGCACTCAAGCCCTGTGGCACTTGACGGAGGCGAGGTATGGCACCCGAACAGAAGCAGGAATCGAGGGCACTGTAGCCTCACAACACCCGCACTGTAAGCAAACTCGGGATCAATATGTTACAGTGAAGCTTCAGGTGTGGGGAGAGGAGGGGAGGGGGCAGAAGGGAGAGAAGGGGGGAGGCAGAAGGGAGAGAAGGGGGGGAGAGGGGAAAGGAGGGGGAGGATGGAGAATAGAGGAAGGGGAAGAGGAGGAGGGAGGGTGCGGGTGGGGGAAGGGAAGAGGAGGGAGGAGGGGGTGTGTGGGTGGGGGAAGGGAAGAAGAGAGAGGAGGGTGTGTGGATGGGAGAAGGGGAAGAGATGGAGGGGAGGAGGAGGAGGAGGGAGGATGGGAAGATGAGGAGGAGGGAGATGTGTGGGAGGGAGGGGAAGAGGAGGAGGAGGGGTGTGTGGGTGGGAGAGAAGGGAAGAGGAGGAGGAGGGAGAGAGGAGGGAAAAAGTGGGAGAAGATGAGGAGGAGTGAGATGTGTGGGAGATGGAGGGAGGGAAGGTGGTAAGGATTGGGGGGATGTGTGGGAGAGGGGAGGGTTGGGGGAGGAGGGGAAACTATGGTAATATTGGCTGAACATCTGGGAGAGAGAGAGGGAGAGAGAGTGTGTGTAAGAGGGGGGGGGGGAGTAACGGCAAATAGAAAAGTGAGAGATATAGATTTGGGTTCGTTGGTTCTGTGCGTGTGTGTGTGGGGGGGGGGGGGGGAGATAGGGGGGTATATGAGCATACACACACACAAACATACGAACGTACTAAAAAAACAAAACAAAACAAAAAAGCTCACAAACACAAACACACACATAAACACAATGAAAAAACACACGCACACAACCGCAAACCACACACACACTCATAATCCCAAATCACACCCACACACCCAAACACAAACACCTACCACCCCCTTCCCCCTCTAAACAACCTCCCCCCCACACACACACACACGCAAAACAAACGCCATAAAAGGGTAAACAACCACCACCGCAAAAAACCACCACCACCTTCCAGAAACAGATCAACATCATCAAAATGTTAGCAGCAAAGAGCCAGTTCAATGGAGCATTCACAACCAGACGCTCAAAAGGCTAAAACTCCCATAGCTAATGAGATACAAAGGGAGGGAGGGAAGCCTTTGATGTATTTATTTACTTGTTATTAAAAAAATATGGTATACTTATACATCTATGGAGGGGGAGTGAGTAGTAAAAAATATGGTATACTTATGCGTCTCTGCTGGGGGAGTGAGCAGTAAAAAAATATGGTATACTTATACGTCTATGTTGGGGGAGTGAGCAGTAAAAAAAAATATGGTATACTTGTACATCTATGCTGGGGGAGTGAGCAGTAAAAAATATGATATACTTATACATCTATGCTGGGGGAGTGAGCAGTAAAAAATATGATATACTTTTACATCTATGCTGGGGGAGTGAGCAGTAAAAAATATGATATACTTATACATCTATGCTGGGGGAGTGAGCAGTAAAAAATATGATATACTTATACATCTATGCTGGGGGAGTGAGCAGTAAAAAATATGATATACTTTTACATCTATGCTGGGAGAGTGAGCAGTAAAAAATATGATATACTTATACATCTATGCTGGGAGAGTGAGCAGTAAAAAAATATGGTATACTTTTACATCTATGCAGGGGGAGTGAGCAGTAAAAAAAAAAAAAAAAAAAAAAATATGGTATACTTATACATCTGTGTTGGGTGAATGAGCAGTAAAAATAAATACAAAAATAATGTATACTTATACATCTGTGCTGGGGGAGTGAGCAGTAAAAAAATACAAAAAATATGGTACACTTATACATCTATGCTGGGGGAGTGAGCAGTAAAAAAAATATGGTATACTTATACATCGATGTACGGGGAGTGAGCAGTAAAAAAAAAGAAAAAAAAATATGGTATACTTATACATCTATGCTGGGGGAGTGAGCAGTAAAAAAATATATATATATATGGTATACTTATACATCTATGCTGGGGGAGTGAGCTGTAAAAAAATAACAAAAAATATGGTATACTTATACATCTATGTTGGGGGAGTGAGCAGTAAAAAAATACAAAAAATATGGTATACTTATACATCTATGTTTGGGGAGTGAGCAATAAATGAAATATGGTATACTTATACATCTATGCTGGGAGAGTGAGCAGTAAAAAAATATGGTATACTTATGCATCTATGTTTGGGGAGTGAGCAGTAAAAAAATACAAAAAATATGGTATACTTATACATCTATGCTGGGGGAGTGAGCAGTAAAAAAAAAAAAAAAAAAAATATTGTATACTTATACATCTATGCTGGGGGAGTGAGCAGTAAAAAAAATAAAATAAAAAAATATGGTATACTTATACATTTGTGCAGGGGGA
>NC_091567.1:37279661-37284661 GCF_042767895.1 Penaeus vannamei
TCCTTAATTGCTTTCCCTCCCTCACTGCCTCTATTTTCTTCTTCTTCTTCTTTATTTCTTCTTTATCCTTTCCCTTCTTCCTACTTCTATTTTCCTTCTCATTTCCCTCTCTTCTCATTCTCTCCTCTCCTTCTCCCTTTCTCTTACCTTCCTCTCTTTCATTCCTCTATTTCCTCTTTTCTCTCTGTCTCTCCTTGCCTTCCTCCTCTCCCTTTCTCCTTAATCCCTCATTCTTTCTCTTCCTCTCTCTCTCTCTCTCTCTCTCTCTCTCTCTCTCTCTCTCTCTCTCTCTCTCTCTCTCTCTCTCTCTCTCTCTCTCTCTCTCTCTCTCTCTCTCTGTCTGTCTCTCTCCCTCTCTCCTCTCCTCCCTCCCCTTCCATCCTCCCTCTCCCTCTCCTCCCATCCCCTCCCCTTCCCTCCTCTCCACCTCCGCCTTTTCCTTCCCACCTTCTCCCTCTCCCTATCCCCCTCTCTCCTCTCCCCTCTCCCTCTCCCTCTCCCTATCCCCCTCTCTCCTCCCTCCTCTCCGTCTCCTTCTCCCTCTCTCCCTCTCCCTCTCGCTTCTCGTTATCGTCTCCTTCTCCTCTCACAGCCAGTTTCCCGTGCCTATTATCTCACGAAAACGAAGTGAGAGCTAAAACGCTGCCTATTTCGCCTATTTGTATCTTCCATTCTTCGTGTCTTCCTTGTCTTCTTTGTCTTTCTTGTCTTCCTTGTCTTGTTTGTCTTCCTTGTCTTCCTTAACTTCCTTCTTTCCCTTGTCTTATTTGTCTTCTTTTTCTTTTTTGTCTTTCTTGTCTTCCTTGGCTTCCTTGTCTTCCTTCTTTCCCTTGTCTTCCTTCCTTCCTTCCTTCCTTGTCATCTTTGTCTTCCTTGTCTTCATTGTCTTTTTTGTCTTTCTTGTCTTTTTTGTCTTCTTTGCCTTCCTTGTTTTCTTAGCTTCCTTTCTTCCTTGTCTTCTTTGTCTTTCTTGTCTTCCTTGTTTTCCTTGGCGAAAGACTCTCGCTTTGGGGTAAAAATAGATCTCGTGAATCGATAGGATAAGAGGGAAAGAAGGAGGAGAGGGGGGGAGGGAAGGAGGGAAGGAGGGAGGGAGGGAGGAAGGGAGGGAGGGAGGAATAGAGGGAGGGAAGGAGGGGAGGAGGGAGGGTGAGAAGAAGGGAGGGTATGAGAGAGGGAGGAAAGGAAGGAAGAGAGAAGGAGGAGGTAGGGAGGAAGAAAGGGAGGAAGAGAGGGAGGGAGGGAAGGGAAGGATGGAAGAGGGGGAGGGAAGGAGGAAGGAGGAGAGAAAGGAGGAAGAAATGTAGAGAAGGAGGGAGGAAGAGAGGAAGGGAGGGGAGGGAAGGAGAGAGGAGGAGGAAAGGGGAGAGGGAGGGAGGGAGGAAGATATGGGGGAAGGAGGGAGGGAGGGTGGAAAAGAAAGAGAGAGAGATGAAGAAGAAAGGAAATGGATAGATAGAAGAAAAAATAAAGAGGAAAAGTGGGAAATAAAAAGCAGAGAAATGTGAAGTGAAGAGAAAAGAGGATAGGGGGAAGGCGAAAGAATAAGACACAAAAAGAGGAAAAAAAACGCAGATGAAAAAGGGAGATAGATACAAAAGAAAAATAAGAAACGAATATAAGAAAAACTAGAATTGGGGAAATGAAAGGGGAAGGAAACGAGAAAGAAACAAAGGAGAAGAAAAAAAAAGAAAATCAAAAGAAAGAAAGGAGAAGAAAAAAGGAAAATCAAAGAAAGAAAAGAGAAGAAAAAAGAAAATCAAAAGAAAGAAAGGAGAAGAAAAAAGAAAAGAAAGAAAATAAACAAGAAAAAAACAAAAGAATAAGGAAAAAGAAAGCTAAGAAAGAGAAGACAAAGAAGGAAAAGCCAAGAAAGAGAAGAAAGAGGAGAACCAGGGAAAGGGGTAATAACGGAGGGGAAGAGGAAGAAGGATTTAAGGAAAGGATTTACAAAGAAGATCCCAAGACTGTCCACATCTTCAAGATAATTCTGACGGACATAGTCATTATTATCCTCTTCTCTCTCTCTCTCTCTCTCTCTCTCTCTCTCTCTCTTTCTCTTCGTATTCTTCATTTATCACTTTTCCTCCTATTTTGTCTTCTTCTTTCTCTCTCTCTTTATTTATCCCTTTTTCCTCTCCTTTTGTTGACATATAATTCTTTAAATCTATTTTTTTCTCTCTCTCTTTCTTCGCAATTCTTTAGTTATCCCTTTTTAACCCATTTTTTTTACATGTATTTCATTACATCTTTCTCTCTCTCTCTCTCTCTCTCTCTCTCTCTCTCTCTCTCTCTCTCTCTCTCTCTCTCTCTCTCTCTCTCTCTCTCACTCTCTCTCTCTCTCCCTCTCTCTTTTTCTCTCTCTCTCTCTCTCTCTCTCTCTCTCTCTCTCTCTCTCTCTCTCTCTCTCTCTCTCTTTCGTATTCTTCATTTGTCCCTTTTTAATCCCTTTTTTTGACATGTATTTCTTTACACAATTTTTTCACCCTCGGAAGATCTCCAAATTCGAAGGAGGGGGGAGGGGGGAAGGGGAGCGGGGAGGGGGAGGGGGAGGGGGGAGTGAGAATGAAAATAAAGAAAAAAATGAAGTTAGTGATGATTCTGAAGTCAAACTGCTTAGTCACGGAGACAGTTCATGATAATGATGTCTTTCCACCCTTCCCTCCCTTCCCTCTCCCCCTCCATCCTCCATTCCCTCCCCCTCCTCTTCCCCTCCACCTCCCCCTCCTCTTCCCCTCCCCCTCCGCCACTCTCTCCCTCCCTCCTCCTTTCTCTTTCTCCCTCCCCTCCGTCCTCCTTTCCCCCTCCCCCTCCTCTTCCCCCTCCTTTCCCCTCTCCCCCTCCCCCTCCTTCCTCCCCTCCACCCCTCTCCCCTTCCTTCCTCCCTTCCCTCTCCCCCTCCACCCTCCTCTTCCCCTCCTCTTCCTCTCTCCCCCTCCCTCTCCCCCCTCCCCACTCCCCCTCTCCCCTCCCCTCCTTCCTTCTCTCCCCTCTCCCCCTCCTTCCTCCCATCCCTCTCTCCCTCCACCCTCCTCTTCCCCCTCCTCTTCCCCTCTCCCCCTCCTCTCCCCCCTCCCCACTCCCCCCCTCCCCCTCCCCCTCCTTCCTCCTCTCCCCCTCTCCCCCTCCTTCCTCCCTTCCCTCTCCCCCTCCACCCTCCTCTTCCCCCTCCTCTTTCCCTCTCCCCCTCCTCTCCCCCCTCCCACTCCCCCTCTCCCCCTCCCCCTCCTTCCTCCCCCTCTCCCCCTCCTTCCTCCTTTCCCTACCCCCCTCCACACTCCTCTTCCCCTCTCCCCCTCCCCTTCCGCCACCCTCTCCCCGGCACCTTCCCATCCGCCTCCTTTGGGTTAGAAGGGAAGGAGAAAGGGAGAGGGAGAGGGAAGAATGATGGAAGGGAGGGAAGGAAGAAAGAAGGGAAAGGGAGAGAGGGAAGGAGGGAAAAGAGGAAGGGAGAGAGGGAAGGAGAGAGAAAGGAGGGAAAAGAGGAAGGGAGAGAGGGAAGGAGAGAGATAGAAGGAGAGTGGGAGAGAGGGAAAAGAAGAAGGGAAAGAGGGAGGGAGGATTGGTGGAAAGGAACGGGAAAAAGATGAGAGGGAGAGAGTGGGAGGAAGGAAGACGAGAATGGGAGAGAGGGAGGGAGGAATGTGGGAAGGAGTGAGGAAGAGAAGGAGGTAGAGAGGGAGAGAAGTAAAGGGGGAAGGGGGTAAGAGGGAAGAGAAGGAGAGACAGACATACACGCACACACACACACACACACACACACACACACACACACACACACACACACACACAAACATAAACACACACACACACACACACATACACACACACACACACAGACACAGACACAGACACACACACGCACACGCACACATACAGACACATACACACTCACACATATACACGCACACACGCACACACACATACACACACACACAGACACAGACACAGACACATACACACACACACACACACAGACACATACACACACACACACACACATACACACACACACACACACATACACACACACACACACACACAGACACATACACACACACACACACGCACACATACAGACACATACACACACACACATATACACGCACACACACACACTCACACACACACACACACACACACACACACACACACACACACACACATACAGACACACACACACACACACACACACACACACACACACACACACACACACACACACACACACACACACACACACACACACACACACACACACACATACAAACAGAAAAAAAAGCTTAAACAGAAATAAGGAAAGAAAAAAAAGCCAAGATCTCACCTCTCGTCTTGCTACCTCGCACAAACACGTTAAGACTAGCGGCACCTTCTTTTTTTTATCTCCTTCTTCCCGCTTTCATCTCTTTCTTGTCTTAATTCCTCCTCACATCTCGAGGTAGCCTATAAAACTAAATGACTTCGGAACATTCGCTTTGTTAATTGTAGTTACCCCTCATAAGGCGCTGCTTGGGAAGGCGGCAGGTTAGATCCCGTTTTCTTTTTCGCTTTATTTTACGTCTGGTGAATGTTAATCAAGTAGCCTTTTCTCTTCTTTTTTAAGGTGTAGTATATCTCTTTTTTGTTCCTCCATTCTTTCTTTCCTGAAATCCCCTGTGTTATGCAAATCGGATCTTCTTTATGGCTGTGTCCTTCCTAATATCACAGTGTTTTTTTCTTTTTACTTTTTTTTAACAGGGATGCTCCCCGTTTTCTGTGATGTCAAAAGAAAACGGTAAATCACACCTCTTCAAAAATCTAACAAAGAAAATGGGATGTCAAAATGGCGGCCATAAATTCACTCCGAGAAGGTTTTAAGAGACGGAAAAGCAAGTGAATAAAAGATAATATGTTTTTCTCTTTTGCAAGACAAGAACGGCAGTCCATCACATTCATTAACCGGTGATAATGAACGCTTAAACAAGGAAGAATTTGAGAATTAAGAGTTTTCTAGTGGCTGC
>NC_091567.1:37289661-37292161 GCF_042767895.1 Penaeus vannamei
CCACTCAGCCATCAGACCAATTCCGCTTTGTTGGCTCAGTTGTAAGTGACATTGGTCTTCCCTGTTGCAAAAATGCTGCGCTTTTAATGCATGCACAAGCCCCTTTTTCACTTGGCTCTGCTTGCACTGTTTCATTTGATGCAATGGCCTAAAAAAACGGGTGGGGGGAGGGGGGAGGGTGGAAGGGGGGTCTCGATCACAACCTGGGTGAGTGAGTAACAGCGAAACTAAATGGGTTTGGTGAAGAATTGGTTGTGTAGTGTGTAGGGGTCTGGTTGGTGGGTGAATAGGTGAAGGGAAATAAAATGTGAGGGTTGGGTGGAAGGGGAAAGGGGAGGATGGGGAGAGAGAGGAGAGGGGAGGAGGAGGATTTGGGAGAGAGGGAGAGGGGAGGAGGAGGATGGGGAGAGAGGGAGAGGGGAGGAGGAGGATGGGGAGAGAGGGAGAGGGGGGGAGGAGGATGGGGAGGGAGGGAGGGAGGAGGAGGATGGGGAGAGAGGGAGAGGGGAGGAGGAGGATGGGGAGAGAGGGAGAGGGGATGGGAGGTGTGGGGGAGTGTGTAGGTATACGTGTGTCGTGTGTGTTTAATGTCTCAGTCACTTTGTTTTGTTTTGTTTCTATATCTATCTCTATCTCTTCTTTTCCTCGTGTTTGTCTCTCTTCTTTCTCTCATTCTCTCTTTTCCTCTTTCGTTCTTTCTCTTCCTCTTTCGTTCTCTCTCTCTCTCTCTCTCTCTCTCTCTCTCTCTCTCTTCCTCTCTCTCTCTCTCTCTCTCTCTCTATCTCTCTCTCTCTCTCACCCACACACACACACACTTCCTTTTTTCCTCTCTCTCCCTCCCTCTCTTTCTCTCTCTCGCCATCTATCTTTCTCTCACTCTCAGTCTCTCTGTCTCTCTCTCTCTCTCTATCTATCTATCTATCTATCTATATATCTATTTATCTATCTATCTATCTATATATATATCTATTTATCTATCTATCTATCTATCTCACTCACTCTCTCTCTCTCTCTCTCTCTCTCTCTCTCTCTCTCTGGCTCTCTTTCTCTCACTCTGTCTGACTGTCTGTCTTTTCTCTCTTTCTCTGTCTCTCTCTCTCTCTCTCTCTCTCTCTCTCTCTCTCTCTCTCTCTCTCTCTCTCTCTCTCTCTCTCTCTCTCTCTCTCTCTCTCTCTCTCACTTCCTCTCCGACCATTTCATTACACACTCAGACTCCATCTGCTCTTCCCCTTTACTCTCCTCGATCCCTCTTTTTCTCTCTTTCCCTCTCTCTCCTTCTCTCCCCTTTCCACTCTTCCCTCCAATTTCAGTGATCCTCTCTCCCTCTTACCATCTCACCTGTTATTCCGTTCCGCCCCTCTCTCCCTCTCCTTTATCATCCTCTCCATCTTCCTCCCCTTTTTCCTTTCCCCTTTTACTCTCTCTCTTCTTCTCCTTCCTCCCTTTTCGCACCCTCTCCCTTCTGTCTCTCTACTTTTTCCTTTCTTTACTTTTCCATATCTACTTGTCCCTTCTCCCACCCTCTCCCTCCTTCCCATCCTCCTCCCTTCTTCCTCTCCCACTCTGCTATCCCTCTCCCTCTCCTACCCCCATCTCCCACATCTCCCCTCTTCCCTTCCATCTCCATCTCCCCCTCCCTATTCCACTCTCCCTACCCACCCCTCCCTAGCCCTCCCCCTTCCCTCACTCCATCCCCCTCTCCCCCTCCCTAGCCTCTTCTCCCCCCACCCCCTCCCTAGCCCTCCCCTCTCCCCCTCTCCCATCGCCTCCCCCCTCCCTAGCCCTTTCTCCCCTCCCCACCCTCTCTCCCTACCCCCTCCCAAGCCCCCCCCCTCCCCACCCCCTCCCTAGCCCTTTCTCCTCTCCCCACCCCCTCTCCCTACCCCCTCCCAAGCCCCCTCTCCCTCCCCACCCCTCCCTAGCCCTTTCTCCTCTCCCCACCCCCCTCTCCATAACCCACTCTCCCTTCCCCACCCCCTCCCCTAGCCCCCTCTCTCCTCTCCACCCCCACCCCCACTCCCCTACCCCCTTCTCCCCCTTTTCCCCACCCCCTCTCTCCCCATCGCCCCTCCCCCCCCTCCCCCTTCCCCTCCCCTAGCCCCCTCTCCCCTCCTCCTCCCCACTCCCTTACCCCCTCTCCCATCGCCCCCTCCCCCACCCCCTCCCTAGCCCTCTCCCCCTCCCCCAACCCCCCATCCCCAGCCCCCCCTCCCATCGCCCTCTCCCCCATCCCCCCATCCCCTCCCCCCTCTCCCGCTAACTCCCGCCCCCACCCCTGGAGTGTCACGTTCAAACGCAAGTGTAAATGGAAGGCGAATCCCCTTTTTCGGGCGAAGGGAGTGAATAAACCAGGGCGGGGAGCGGCCTCTGCTCCTCCCTCTTCCATCGCCTCGTAAATTCGGCAAAAGATTTGGCGAGTTCATGTTTTATTTTTCTCTTAAATGGCCGCCGCGCTCGACCGGTCGCTTGCATACATGGATGCGCACATCGATGAATACAT
>NC_091567.1:37302161-37305150 GCF_042767895.1 Penaeus vannamei
TGTATTTGTTGGTGAAATTGCTGTTGCGTTTCTTTTTTTCTTTTTTTTTGGTGTTGGTGTTGTTTTATCGTTGTTATTATTATTATGAGTAGGAGTGTTATTGTTGTTATTATCATCATTGCTGTTGTTTGTTGTTATTTGTTTATTATCATTATTATTGTTGTAGTTATCATTATTATTACTATTGTTATTATTATTGTTATCATCTTTATCATTGATATAATCAAAATCATCATCATTATTCTTATCATTATTGTATTATTGTTATTGTTATTGTTGTTCTTATCACTGGTGGATCTGTTATTCTCTCTCTCTCTCTCTCTCTCTCTCTCTCTCTCTCTCTCTCTCTCTCTCTCTCTCTCTCTCTCTCTCTCTCTCTCTCTCTCTCTCTCTCTCTCTCACTCTCTCTCTCCCCTTTCTCTCTCTCTCTCTCTCTCTCTCTCTCTCTCTCTCTCTCTCTCTCTCTCTCTCTCTCTCTCTCTCTCTCTCTCTCTCTCTCTCTCTCTTCCCCCTTTTTTCGGTGGGAGGTCAATCTAAGGAAAGATGGGAGGGGAGGGGGTGTGGATGGAGGATAGGGAGAGGGAGAAGTCGGGGGGAGGGGGGGGGGGAGGGAGGGGGGTCACAGATGCGAGGAATAAAAGAGGTAAGAATATTTTTTTTCTTTCTTTCTTTCTTTCTTTCTTTCTTAACAAGAGGGGAAGAAAGGAAGTGTTTTTGAAAGAATAATAATCCTGAAAGAAGTTAAGAAAGAAGAAAAGCGAGAGAGAGAAAAAATATATTAGAGACAAACATGGAGGTAAAGAAAGTTGAAAGAGAAAACAAGATAATAATGTATACAGCCGGAAGTGTGAAAGGGAGGAATGGGTAAAGAGAGAAAGAGGAGGAAGTAAATAGACACCGATAATTAGGACAGGACCTTCCCCCTCCCCTCCCCCTTCCCCCCTTCATCCCTTCCCCTCAACCCCTTTCTATTTCTTCCGCTCTTCCCTCTTTCTTCCTCCTCCTCTTCCTCTTCCCTCTTTCTTCCTCCTTCTCTTTCTCTTACCTCTTTCTATCTCCTCCTCTTCCTCTTCCCTCTTTCTATCTCCTTATATGCCTCTCCCCTCTTTCTCCCTCCTCTTCCTCTTCCCCTCTTTCTATCTCCTTATATGCTTCCTCCCTCTTTTCTATTTCCTTGTATTCCTCTTCCCCTCTTCTCTATCTCCTCCTCTTTACTCTTCCCCTCTTTCTATCTCCTCCCTTCCTCTCTTCCCTCTTTCTATTTCCTCGTATTCTTGTCTCCATATTTCTCTCCTCCCTCCTCTCCTCTCCCCTCTTTCTGCCATCTTAAAATCTCCCCCCTCCCCCCATTCTCCCTCCCACCCTCCTCCCCTTGGCAACAACCTTCCCTCCTCCCCTTTATCATATTCTTTACCCTCTCACTTCCCCTCACTTATATTTCCCCTTTCTTCCTAATCTCTCCTTAACTCCCCCTCTTCCCACTCTCGTCTCTCCCCTCACCTTCCATCCCTCTCCCTCTCCCCTCTCTCCCACCCCCTCGACTTCCCCACTCCTTCCTCTCTCCTCTCACCTCCTCCACTCCCTCACATCCTCTCCCCCCTCCTTCCCTATTCTCCTCCCTCCCTCCACTCTTTATCCTCCCCCATCCCTCTCCCACACCCCTTCCTCCTTGTCACCTTGTCCCACCTTCCACCCCCCTCTCCCCTTCTTCTCCCCTCTCCCTCCCCTCCCTATCCCCCCCTCCTTCCCTTTTCCTCCCTCCCTCCCTCTCTACCCTCTCCCTCCCTCTCCTCACCCCCTCACCTCCTTATCACCTTGACCCACCTTCCACCCCCTCTCTCCCCCCTCTCCCCCTCCCCCCTTTCCCCCAGCACCGGAAGGGAGGATCAAAAAGGAATATATTAAAGTCACAGAGGTTTTGTCTCGCCTTCCTTGACGCTCGCATAAACAGAGTGTGGTTGGAATATATATGGGGGGAGGGGGTGGTGGCCGGTTTAAGGGCGGGGGAGAGAATTTTAAATTGGTGGTTGGGGGGGGGGGGGGGGGGGAGCGAGGGGAGCTTTCTCTGTGTCTGTTTGTTTGTCTGTGGTTGTGTTTATATGTGTGTGTTTTCTGTCTATCTTTTTTTATTGGGGGGGGGGGGGGGGATTTTCTTTATTGCCTACTTTGTCTTTTCTTTTCTTCTTTTTAGTCTTCTTTTCTGTCTCTGTCCGTTTGTCTGTCTCTCTCTCTCTTTCTGTCTGTCTGTCTATCTGTATCTCTCTCTTTCTGTCTGTCTGTCTGTCTCATACTCTCTTTCTCTCTCTCTCTCTCTCTCTCTCTCTCTATCTATCTATCTATCTATCTATCTATCTATCTATCTATCTATCTATCTATCTATCTATCTATCTATCTCTCTCTCTCACTCTCTCTCTCTCTGTATCTATCTATCTATCTATCTATCTATCTATCTCTATCTGTCTATCCATATATCTCTCTTCACCGTTTTTCTGTCTTCTTGTTATTGTAATTATTGTCGCTTTTGACATCATTATCTTTTCTGATATTGTCATTATCATTATTATCACGGCGATCCTTATTATTGTATTTATCCTTTCCATTATCATCATTCTTATTACTCCTTCCCCTTGTTAATATTATTATCATTATCGCAATTATCGTTTATCATCATTATTATCATTACTATTATTATCATCATTTTATTAGTATTATCATCATTATTATTCTTATTATCATTATTATCATTATCCTTATCATTAATGTTCTCATTACTGTTATCGCCTTTATCACTAACTACTATTACCAAAAAGTAGATAAATAGATAGATAAATAAGTAAACAAAAGATTTTGCTAATGAATAAATGTGTAAATAATGAATTAATTTTAATGAAAAATTAATACAATAATTTTTTTCCTTTGATATTCAACGTATTTCTTTCTTTTCAAATTTCTTTTCTGTTCTCTTTCACAAACTATTATTTGCATTTTA
>NC_091567.1:37310650-37315650 GCF_042767895.1 Penaeus vannamei
AATGAAAACAACTTTTATTACAAAGATGACGATGGTAGCAACAGATGAAGATTATAAGGATGAAGAGGATGATCTCTAAATATGGGTCATTATATCAATTACTTAATTATAAGCGATAATGAGGATGAAACCGATAATTGAACATGATTTCAATAACTGAATATTAACAAAAGATTATCATATCAACCAACCCAATACTAACAATTAAGAATAATACTAACAACTCACCACTAACAGTTAAGATAACCATACCAATAAATGAACAATAACAAACAAGAAAACAAAACCAATAACTGAATAAAGATAAAAGATAGCGTCATCAAAATTGGATAACGACAGCAACACGAGGTCAGCAGTCCAGTGCCATAAAGAGAGAACAGTTACAAAAAAAACACGAATTTAATGGCTTATGTTATGTGTCTTTGGAACAGATGTGTGGAATGGGTCTTGTCTCGCTGTCTGTGTCTGTGTCTGTCTGAGGCTGTGGCGTGGGGATTGGAGACTTGCATGGGGGGGTATTCGTGGGGTGTGTGGGGGAAATATAGGGAGGGAAGTTTGTCTGTGTGTGAGACCGCCATATTAAGACGCCGCCTTCAGAAGTCAAACTCACACACCATTTTACCTCAACATTAAGCCATCTCTGCGTCGATATCAAGCCACCTTCTTCACCGTAACAAAAGCGCTAATATTTTCCTTGGCGAACACCACAATGGGGTTGTAAAGTATAGCTCTCTCTTTTAGCCCGGTTTGTTGTAGGGTTTCTTCAAGGATAATTTCTTTTTTATATCAGAACCACTATTGTTAAGGTTGTTATTGTTATTTTTGTTGCTATCGTTATTATCGTTGTTATTATGATTATTGTTTGTATTGTTATTATGATCATTTGTAGTATTTGAATTATCATTTTCATTATTATTATTATCGTTATCATCATTAGTAGTAGTAGTAGTATCATTATTATTATCATTATTTTCATTATCATTATTTTCATTATCATTATTTTCATTATCATTATTATTATTATCATTATTATTATTATCATTATTATTATTATCATTATTACCATTTTCATTGTTATCATTATCATTATTACCATTTTCATTATTATTATTATCATTATTACCATTTTCATTATTATCATCATTATCATTTCATTAGTAGTTTCATTTCATTAATATCATTATTATCATCATTATTATCATTATTATTACTAATAATATCATCATTACCATTATCATTATCATCATTATCACCATTATCAATATTCTTAATATCATTACCATTATTATGATCATAATCATTACCATAACTATCATTATTGTCATCATTATTGGCAAAGCTACTATTATTACCATCATCATCATAATGATTATTATCATAGTTTAAGTACTACTATTACTTTTAAGCATTATTTCTAAAATCATCATACTATTTTACTTTACAGTTCCTTGTTTGTTTGTTTGTTTGTTTGTTTTGTTGTTTTTCTGTTTTTTGTTTTTTGTTTTTGTTTTTTCAACAATATTTGCTCATCCACTTATAACTGTGTGTATATTTGGATGTAGGAGGGGCGGAAGAGAAAAAGAGAGAGAGAGAGGGGGGGGGAGAAAGGGGAAAAAAGAAAAAGACAGGAGAAAGAGAGAGGGGGAAAAAGAAAAAGAAAAGAGGAAGACAAAGAGAGAGAGAGAGAGAAGTAAAGAACGAGAGAAAGAAAGAAGGGGGGAATGGAAAGAACGAGAGAGAGAGAGAGAAGGGAAAAAAGAAAAAGAAAAGAGAAAGATAGAGGGAAAGAGAAAGAGAGGGGAGGGAGAAAAAGAAAAGAGAAAGACAGAGAGAGAGAGGGGGGAAGGGTGAGTAAAGTAAAAAAAAAAAAAAAAAAGATAGAAAGAAAGAAGGGGGAAAGAAGAAGAAAGAGAGAACGGAAAGAAGGAGAAAGAACGAGATAGAAAGAGAGAGAGAGAGAGACGATGAAAAAAATAATAAAAGCAATAAAAACTTTATTTCACCGTAGACGTTGTACGAAACCCAAATAAACTTGATTTCCAATTTCCTCCTTTTTTATAAGCTATGATGGACGAATCTTCTCCTCCTCTCTCTTTCCCTCCTTAATTCTTTCTCTTTCTTTTCCTTTATTACCTTATTCTTCCTTTGTATTTACCTTTCTTTCGTTCATTCATTCTTTCTGTTTTGCCAACTGTCTCCTCTTCTTGCATTCTTTGTCTATTTACATCTCTCTCTCTCTCTCTCTCTCTCTCTCTCTCTCTCTCTCTCTCTCTCTCTCTCTCTCTCTCTCTCTCTCTCTCTCTCTCTCTCTCTCTCTCTCTCTCACTCTCACTCTCACTCTCACTCTCTCTCTCTCTCTCTCTATCTTTCTCTGTCTATCTATTTCTCTCTCTCAGTCTCTCTCTCTCTCTCTCTATCTATCTACTTCTATCTATCTATCTCTACCTACCTATCTATACACATCTCCATAATGTGCGTGCATGTGTATGTATGTGTATGCATATAAACACACACACACACACACACACACACACACACACACGCACACACGCACACACACACACACACACACACACACACACACACACACACACACACACACACACACACACACACACACACACACACACACACACACACACACACACACACACACACACACACACACACACGCACACACGCACACATAGAATCATCCACCCATAAACATAAAACACACATCCATTAATTACGTTAAATATATTATCACACATAAATCCAATACTGTTTTTTTCCTTCTTTTTGAATTCCAAATGAAGTACAAGTCACAAGCAAAATTTACGATAATGGGCAGCCTATTTGGAACCTGTAAGTAATCATTTAAATGTCGGATTTATAACGTTTCAGAAGATGCAATTACGTTACAGGTATATAAAGCAGTATTTGTTATAATTAGTTGCCCTAACAATGAACATAAACTGAATTTATAACACTCGTAAACATGGATGCAAACAGCCATTTTATCTCTTTCTCTCTCCCTGTTTCCATCTGTAGCTCTGTTAACAGGGGAAAAGTTTTAAACAGAGAGGGCGTGTTGTGGATAAGGGACGTTTAGCTCCGAAAGGGGTGAGAGATAAGAGAGATAGAGAGATGAGGAGAGGAAGGAGGTGGGATGTGAGGTGGGTGATGCACGTAAATTGCACAAACACGTGTGTATTTTACATCTATACGTATATATGTGCGTGTGTGTTTGATATTACATATACAGATAGATAGATAGATTAGATAAATAGATATAGATAGATAGAGTAGATAGACAGATAGGTAAATAGATAAAGATAAATTTATTACACACACACACACACACACACACACACACACACACACACATATATATATATATATATATATATATATATATATATATATATATATATATATATATATATATATATATATATATATATATATATTACTTGCTTTTCAGTGCGAGGAATTTATGAGTAATATATTATAGAAAAGCATCTTAGACTACCACAAGCCTACCTACCTTCCCTTGTCAAGTAATTATGGTGGATCGAAAATAAAATTTATGCCGCATAGAAATGTCAATGGAAAACCCGCGACAAGATAAAGCTATGTTCCTATCAAGAAAAGAAATTATGGAGTGTTTTTATTTTGTTTATTTGGTCATAAGGATCCTTTTATGTTGCAGTAGGTTGTATTTAGAGGATGAACGGAAAATAGAAGAAAAGGATATTGTAGATATTTCAGAAAAAATGAAATAAAAGCCACACCAAATATAGAAATAAAATAATATAAACAAACAAACAAAATCGTCCCTTCAGAATAACAAAAAACCAAGAAAACGAATAAAACAAAATCGACTCTTCGGGAAAAACACACACAAATTAAACAAGAAAAAACACAACAAAACAAGAAAACAAAAACAAAAAAGGAAAAACTAACAAAAAGAAAAGAAACACAAAAAGAACTAGAAAAAAAAATATAAATATTTTTTAACCTCATAGAAAACGCAGCCGATGAAGCGATCCCGCAGAGGCCGCGTTCAACAGCATCTCCGCTTGACTCCGGCTTCAACTTCACACGAGGCGGAACGTGACTGAACGCGACTCTTGGCGGGAAAATTTTTCTTTTTTTCTTTCAGTTTTTTTTTTTTTATTGAGTTGAACTTCTTTGAACGAGGACGTGGCGGGAATAAATTAATTTAATCTCTCCGAAGAGGATGGTAATAATTTTTGGACAAGAGAGGTTGAAGAAATGTATATATGCATGTTATCCTTAGTGTATAATTGATGAATTTAAGTATTGCTGGGAAAATGGATAATAAAGAAAGTGATAATTTAGGTTAAAGAAGGTAAGACTTTTATTACAGATAGTACGTGAATAATTTTTCTTATTTATTCAAAAAACGACTTGATAATGAATTTATGTGATATCAGTGATGGTAATTATAAATAAAATTATCAAAGTCACATTAACGCGGTTATCAACGCCAGTGACAGAAAACAATAATCAAAAGGACGATTCATTTGGGTCATAACTAAACCAACAAACTAACGTCGGAATTTGGACATAAAAAGCCTCACAAAGTTACATAGAAAAGAGGTTGATGGCATCCCTAACCGCAGGTGGTTGTGACGTCATAATCCAAGATAAAAATGGGTGGGAAACTGGCTTATTCTTATTTATTTATATTTCATTTATTCGTACCATTACATTGTTATTGTTGCTATCATTATCATCTTATCGTTAATGCTGTTATCATTATCATTTTATTGCTATTGTTGCTACCATTGTCATCATATAGTCATTGTTGCTATCGTTATCATTATATCATCACGTTATTATTATCATTATATCCTTATCAATATCATTACTGTATCATCGTTGTTGTTGTTATCATTGTTATCTTCATTATCATTTCTGTTATTTTATCATCATTATTACTATCACCATAACCATCATAATCATCATCATTATTATCTCTCTCATCATCA
>NC_091567.1:37325650-37330650 GCF_042767895.1 Penaeus vannamei
ACACACACAGAGAGAAACAGAGAGAGAGAGAGAAATAGAGAGAGAGAGAGAGAGACACAGAGAGCAGAGAGAAACACAGAGAGCAGAGAGAAACAGAGAGAGAGAGAAAAACACACAGAGAGAGAAACAGAGAGAGAGAGAGAAACAGAAACAGAGAAAAACACACACAGAGAGAAACACAGAGAGAGAGAGAGAGCAGAGGAAGGGTGAGCTCAGGTAATTGTCCCTCAGCCGATGAAGACGAAGGAGGGAGTGTCTGAAAAGCCGGGAATTCTGCCCCAAGATTCGGATGAGGAAAGGTTCTGGGTTCATGGAGGGGAGGAAGGGGGGGGTGGGGGAGGGGGTACGAAGGGCATGCTAGGGCTAGGGTTCATGAAGGGGGGGGGAGGGAGGGGGAGAGGGGGATGGGGTACGAGGGGTATGCTAGGGCTAAGGTTCATGAACGGGGGCGAGAGGGGGGTATGAGGGGCGTGTTACGGGGGAGGATAAAAGGGAGCGAGGGGAGAGGAAAGGAGAGAGAGAGGGTAGGGGAGGGAAGGAGGGAGAGCATGTTACAGAGGGAGGAATAGAGGAAGGTAGGGGGTTGTAGGAGGGAGTTTTAAAAAGGAAGGCTGGGGAGGGAATGTATAAAAGAGGGAGGGAACGGAAGAGGAGGAGGAAGGAGAGAAAGTGCATAAAAGGAGGGAGGGAAAGGAAGGGGGGAATAAAAAGAAGAGGAAGAGTGGTGTGGAAGAGGGAGGGAGGGAAGAAGGATGAAGGGGGGAGTGGAGGAGCGTAGGAGGACGATAGGAAGGAAGGGAAGAGTGGAGGGAGGATGGTAAGGGAGACGGTAGATAAAAAGAAGGAAGGGAGAGAGGGGTAGGAAGAGACACGAAGCATATGAAGGAAGGAAGGAGGGAGGGAGGGAGGAAGAGGGGATGAGGAGTAAGAGTCAGAAGTAAAAGAGGGAGAAGAGAGGGGAAAGGGGAAGATCCTACCCTGAGGGAGGAAGGAGAGGGGGAGAGATAGAAGGAGGTAGGCAGATAGGTAGGGAAGGTCCCTAAGCCAAATTAATGAAGGAGGGGGACCGAGGACAGGGAAGGAGGTCAAGGAGGAAAGAGGAAGGAGGGAGAGAAAGGGAAGGAGGAGAGAGAGATAAGGGGAGACAATAGATGCGGTACCTAGGAGAGGGGGAGAGAGGAGAGGGAAGGAGGTGGAGGAGGAAGGAAAGAAAGAGAGGAAAGCAGGAGAGAGAGAGAGACAGAGACAGAGAGAGAGAGAGAGACAGACAGACAGACAGACAGATAGACAGACAGACAGACAGAGAGACAGAGAGACAGACAGACAGACAGAGACAGAGAGAGAGCAAGAGACAGACAGAGACAGAGAGCAGAAGAGAGGGGAGACCGAGCTACTACCTAAGAAAGGGGGAGAGAGGGAGAAAGGGAATGGTGTGCTCTCTCGCCCTGGGTCTGCCGGGAGATTGCAGAGGTTGCTAATGTGCAATGCTGCATAATCAAGGCGGATTAACTGTTGCAATAATAGATGCGGGAGATTTTGCATTAACAAAAGGAACATATACATCTGCGGGCTGTTTCATGGTTGTTGCTGAGGTTGTTATTGTTGTTGATGTTGGTGGTGGTGGTGGTGGTGATGGTGTTGTTGTTGATGTTTTTGTTGTTATTGGTGAGGTTGTTGTTGATATTTTTGTTGTTGTTGATGTTAATGTTGCTTGTTGTTATTGTTGTTACTGAGGTTGTTGTTGATGTTTTTGTTGTTGTTGATGCTGCTTGTTGTTGTTGTTGTTGATGTTGTTGTCTGTTGATGTTGTTGAAGTTGTTGTTAATGTTGCCTGTTGTTGTTGTTATTATTATTATTGTTGTTATTGCTGTTGTTGTTGATGTTGTCCTTGTCATTGTTGAGGTCGTTGTCTTTGCTGTTGTTAGCGCCTCTGTCGTTGCCATCTTTGTTGTTGTTTGTTTGTTTGTTTGTTTCCCGGCGTCGAGCTCCGAAGGCCTGATTTACGAGAGCGCTTTTCGGCTTCTCGGGGCTGTTCCACTGGCTGTCTTGCGCTCTTTTATTTTGCATTTTGCTGGTTCCTTCTTTCTGTGTTTCTCTATATATGTTTATCTATCTCTCTCTATCTATCTGTCTGTCTGTCTGTCTGTCTGTCTGTCTGTCTGTCTGTGTCTCTCTCTCTCTCTCTCTCTCTCTCTCTCTCTCTGTCTCTGTCTCTGTCTCTGTCTCTTCTCTTCTCTCTCTCTCTCTCTCTCTCTCTCTGTCTCTCTCTCTCTTTCATAGATATATATATATATATATATATATATATATATATATATATATATATATATATATATATATATATATATATATATATATATATATATATCTCCCTCTTCCTCTCCCTCTCTCTCTCTCTCACTCCCTCTCACTCTCTCTCTCTCTATCTATCTATCTATCTATCTACAAATTCCTCTATTAATTCATTATCTATTCCTGCCTCTATCATTCCTTTCACTCTCTTTATCCATTCGTCCTTATCTCCTTATTTTCTCCGGTTTTCTCTTTTACTTATTCTTTTAATCTCTATCAATTTCCCTTTCTCTCCTTTCCTTTCCCTTCTCCTTCTTTCTTCCTTCGTCAATGTTAACATTATATTCGTTTGGTGAAAATGATTAGTTAATGAGGGAAATGATAATGATGATAAAAACAAAAATAAGACAGTTACAGTCATAAAGATTATGAAATTAATAATAGTAAGAACAAAAAAAAATATTCTTACAATCGATATTTTTTTCTTACTTATTTATTTATTCTTTTTATTTATTTATTTATTTATTTGCTGTCGATATTATTATCAGTAATAGTAGTAGTAGCATTACCCCCGATAATGATGATAACAATTGAAATGATAATGCTGATAACGATAGTAATAAGGATAAAATGATGATGATCTTTAACAACAACAACAACAAATATAATTCAAATCAATTGATAACCAGAACAGAAAAGAATGTCTCTCGCAAAACATATGAAAGAAAGAGAGAGAAAAAGAAAGAAAGAAAAAAAACGAGAAAGTGAGAGAAGAAATAAACAAGAAAAACAATAAAGAGAAAATAAAATAAAAAATAAAGAAAGAAAAAGAAAAAAAAAGAAAAAAAGAAAGACCGAGAAAAAAAACAAAAACAAGGTGACCTGACCTGACCTTGTCTTGAAGGAGCTCTCTGCCCTAGGATTTGCACCGCGACAGGATCATTATCCGAGTGTCTGACCCAAGGATCGACCTCGCTTCCACGGGGTCTCTCTCCTCATGCAACACCGCGTCAGGGGGGGAGGGGGGGGGGACAGGGGGGGAGGGGGGCAAAGGGTATTTAGAGACAAACAAACACTGATATGTGCGTTTGTGTGGGTGTGGGTTGTGGGTGTGTGGGTGTGGGTTGTGGGTGGGTGTGGGTTGTGGGTGTGGGTGTGTGTGTGTGGGTGTGTGTGTGTGTGTGCGTGTGTTCGTGAATGTACATGTATATGTAAATATATATATCTACATGGTGTGTGTGTTTGTGGGTAGGTGGGTGTGAGTGTGTACATGTATCTATGTACGTATATATGTATGTGTATAAACACTTCTATTATACATTGCATACATAGCATATCTTTGCTCTTAAATTCAGCCATATATACGTCATGATCTTAACCCTCCCCCCCCTCCCTCACCCCCCATCACCCCCCCTCACCCACCATCTACCCCCCTCACCCACCATCTCCCCCCTCACCCCTCCCCCCTCCCCCCTTCATTCCGCCTTACCACACTCCACATCTCGTGTTCCCTCGCTTTACACGCTCATAAGGCTTGTATCGCCCTTGGCTATGCACCTAATTCTCGCCCTTACGCCTCCTCTTACCCCCTCCACTCGGTATAGACGGCAATAACACGAGAATTAAAGCAAAAAAACAAAAACAAAAAAAAATCAGCTGATTAATTAGGAGGGGGGGAGGAGGAGGGGAGGGAGAGGGGGGGGAGTAAAAAGAAAGAAGGGGGATGGGTGAGGGAGATAACAAATAAGGATGATTTTGTTATCTATTTATGACGGTAAATCTGTCTAATGGACATAAAAAATAATGTTTCAGTTGATTGAATTGATGAATAGTTTGATGGATAAGCAGAGAGAGAGAAAGAGAGAACGAGAAAGAGAGAAAAAAACGAGAGAGTGAGGAAATAAATAGAGAAAGTGAGAAAAGAGAGAGAGAATGAGAAAGAGATGGAGAAAAAGAGAGAGAAACGAGAGGGCGAGAAATTAGAACGAAAGAGACAACAGAAAGGGAACAACAAAGACAGAGAAAGAGAGAGAAAAAACAAGAATGTGAGAAAATAGAATGAGAGAGCGAGAGAGAGAGAGATAAAAAGAGAGAAGTAAATAAAGAAAGAACAAGAATGTGATAAAATAGAATGAAAGAGAGAGAGATAAAAAGAGAGAGGTAAATAAAGAAAGAAACAAGAATGTGATAAAAGAATGAGAGAGCGAGAGAGAGAAAGGGAAGCAGAAAGACCGATAAAGAGCGAGAAATAAAAAAAGAACAAAATGCGAGAAAAGAGAAAGAAAGAGAGAGAACAAGAAGGGCAGATAAAGAGAATTAAAAGGAGAAAAAAAGAAACGATAGAGAGAGAAGAAGAGAGAGAGAGAGAGAGGGAGAATCACACCGGAAAAATTTACCACGAGGAAACCCGCCATAAAATCGCAAAACTTACGATTAAGAAGTAAAAATAAAACTCCATATCGGCCAGGATTACGGCTGCGCCCCACCCCCTCCTCCCCTCCCCTCCCCCTCTCCCCCTCTCCCCCTCTCCTCCTCAACTTCCTTCCTCTTCCCCTTTTCCCCTTCCCTCCTCCTCTCTCCTACCCTCTTCTCCTCCCTCCTCCTCCACTACTTTCCCTTCCTCCTCCCCTCCTCCCTTCTCCTCCCTCTTCAACCCTCTCCCCCTCCTCTTCTCCTCCTCCTCTCTCCCCTCTTCTCCTTCCTCCCCC
>NC_091567.1:37345650-37348150 GCF_042767895.1 Penaeus vannamei
TAAGTGGAGAGCTGCCGGTGAATAAAGTGTCATTCTTTTTAAGCCTATGATGCTGGGATGGGAAGAAGGTACGGTGTTTTTATTATTATTATTATTGTTATTGTTTCTTACAAACATCTTTATCTCGTCATTATCATAAACATCGTCATCATCATAAACATCATTATCATAAACATCGTCATCATCATAAACATCATTATCATAAACATCGTCATCATCATAAACATCATTATCATAAACATCGTCATTATCATAAACATCATTATCATAAACATCGTCATTATCATAAACATCATTATCATAAACATCGTCATTATCATAAACATCATTATCATAAACATCGTCACTATCATAAACATCGTCATTATCATAAACATCGTCACTATCATAAACATCATTATCATAAACATCGTCATTATCGCTATCATTGTTATCACTATCATTACTGCTCTAACATTTTTATCCTATTATGATTTATTACATCTTTTCTCACTGCTCTCCATTCCATAAGTGGATGTCATGAAATAAGATCAGTCTACCATAACGCTCATTAATTTGTGTAGGCCTATCTTAAGTGGAGAGCTGCCGGTGAATAAAGTGTCATTCTTTTTAAGCCTATGATGCTGGGATGGGAAGGAGATAGGCATGGTCGGTACGGTGTTTTTTTATTATTATTATTATTGTGTGTTTGTTACTGTCATCTTTGTCTTCGTCGTCATCGTCGTCTTCGTCATCATCATCATCATCATTATCATCATCATCACCATCACCATCATCATCACCATCATCGTCATTGTCTTAGTATTCGTCTTCGTCACCACCATCATCACTATCATCACCACAATCTTCACTATCTTCATTGTCTCCAATGGAGTCAATTTATAAACCCTACCCTTTTCCTTTGGTTTTCTGAAAAATTATTTTTCATATATTTTATTATCACTGTGGTAATGCCGCTAATGATATTGATATCATTAGAAAAGAGGTTACATAGGCCTATTAATTAGGTGAAGTTACATAGGCCTACTAATTAGGTGAAGTTACATAGGCCTACTAATTAGGTGAAGTTACATAGGCCTACTAATTAGGTGAAGTTACATAGGCCTACTAATCAGGTGAAGTTACATAGGCCTACTAATCAGGTGAAGTTACATAGGCCTACTCATTGATTTCTTGATGACTAAGCACTTGTGGAGCCATCTATGTGTGAGAAATAAAAATATCCGACAAAATTAGGTTGAAATTCTTCATATGTTCCTATTCCTATATGTTTATCTTTTTTCAAAGCTGTTGCAAGTTGCAATAGTTATCTAGCATGCAAGATCACTGCAATTGAGTAAGACATTCAGTATCGATAAAAAGTTATTTGTTTTCATAGCATATACTGTCCTCTTATTTTTGCGTTAAGAGTAAGCCTTTGTTACTGTGTGCTGTTTTATACGTGGGGGGGGGGATGTGTTTCGGTGTTAGTGTTGTGTATGTGTGTATCTGTGTGTGTGTGTTTCTCTCTGTGTGTGTTTTTTTCATGTACGTGTGTTAGAGAGAGAGACAGAGACAGAGACAGAGACACAGAGACAGAGACAGAGACAGAGACAGAGACACAGAGATACAGAGATACAGAGACACAGAGACACAGAGAGAGACAGAGAGACAGGGAGAGACAGAGAGACAGAGACGCAGAGACACAGAGAGATAAAGAGAAAGAGCGAGAGAGAGAGACAGAGAACCAGAAACGAGAAACGAGAAACAGAAAGATAAAGATAAAGAGCGAGAGAGAGAGAGAGAAAGAGCGAGAGACCACCAGAAGTTGCACGCCCTTGCAATACTCTCGCGGGAGGCTGGAATATGCAACAGATTTCAACTTGGCAATTTACACAGCACTTACACTCTGTTATTATTCGAATTTCCATTTACTCCGTCCGTTGCAACAACATTCTATCTGGTTTCCGTACGTTAAGGTAAGTGAATTGGGGCGAAAATCCCGTAGAATTCCCTCATGATTTTGTTAGTATCATGATTCTTGTTGGTTATCACTGTATTGAACCCATTCGGACGTGCAATAGAGGCCGGTATATAACAATCATAGGTTGCATATGCAATGGCAAGGTATTTCGTTGCCGACACTAAAGGTAATTAATTTGAATAGATACGTGAATAGATCGATAAATCCATTTTTTATTTCATCAACGAATCTTTTTTTTAGATATCTCAATTTGAAAGATGTTATAAGCTATTTTTTACCATTTCGGGGAAAAAAACGTAAAGAAAAGTAACGGAAACGATAAAAAAAGGATAAAAGATTTTTAAAAAAGAAATAGATAGCTATAGAGAGCAGGAAAGAGCTATAATTCCTTGCATAATCAAGTTACTATCCCAGTTGAGTTGCAGGAGGGAGTGAGAACGGACTTGTCACTTAACACTCTCTTGACTTGCAATTTGCCAATTTTCAGCAAGATTTTTTTTTTTGGGTGGGGTGGGGGCGGGGGGAAGTGGAAGGGGA
>NC_091567.1:37375650-37383150 GCF_042767895.1 Penaeus vannamei
GATAGAAAGGTAGATAGAAAGATAGATAAAAAGATAGATGGAAAGATAGATAGATAGAGAGATAGAGAGATGGATAGATAGGTAGATAGATAGAGAGATGGATAGATAGGTAGATAGATAGAGAGATGGATAGATAGGTAGATAGATAGAGAGATGGATAGATAGGTAGATAGATAGAGAGATGGATAGATAGGTAGATAGATAGAGAGATGGATAGATAGGTAGATAGATAGAGAGATGGATAGATAGGTAGATAGATAGAGAGATGGATAGATAGGTAGATAGATAGAGAGATGGATAGATAGGTAGATAGATAGAAAGATGGATAGATAGGTAGATAGATAGAGAGATGGATAGATAGGTAGATAGATAGAGAGATGGATAGATAGGTAGACAGACAGATCGAAGCTCATAATCATATTAGACATGTGCGTATGACAACGGTGCGTGTGTGTGTTTGTTTGTTTGTTTGTGTTTGTGTTTGTACATGTTTGAGCGTGTGCGCGTTTGTACATCTATCTACATATATGCATTTATCTACATATATATACATATACATACATATACATGTGTACCAATATATCCATTTTTCTTCTTCTTCTTCTTCTTCTCCTTCTCCTTCTCCTTCTGCTTCTCCTTCTCCTTCTCCTTCTCCTTCTCCTTCTCCATCTCCTTCTACTTCTCCTTCTCCTTCTTCTTCTTCTTCTCCTTCTTCCCCTTCTTCTTCTTCTTCTTCTCCTTCTCCTTCTCCTTCTCCTTCTCCTTCTCCTTCTCCTTCTCCTTCTCCTTCTCCTTCTCCTTCTCCTTCTCCTTCTCCTTCTCCTTCTCCTCCTTCTCATTCTCCTCCTTCTCCTCCTCCTCCTTCTCATTCTCATTCTCATTCTCATTCTTCTTCTTCTCTTCTTTCTTTCCCTTTTCTCCTTCTTCTTTCTCCTTCTCCTCCTTTATCTACTTCTCTTTCTCCTTCTTTTTCTTCTTCCAATTTAATTCTAATTCTAAATTCTAAATCTAATTCTAATTCTAATTTCTCCTCCTTCTTTTCTTCTTTTTCTTTCTTTCTTTTTCTTCTTCTTCTTCTTCTTCTTCTTCTTCTTCTTTTTTCTTTCTTTCTTTTTCTTCTTCTTCTTCTTCTTCTTCTTCTTCTTCTTCTTCTTCTTCTTCTTTCCTCCTTCCTTTCCCTTCTCCTTCTCCTTCTCATTCTCATTCTCATTCTCGTCTTTCTTTCTCCATCTTCTTCTCCTTCTTTCTCCTTCTTCTCCTTCTCCTCCTTCTCCTTCTCCTTCTCCTTCTTTTTCTTCTTCTAATTCTAATTCTAATTCTAATTCTAAATCTAATTCTAATTCTAATTCTCCTCCTCTCTTTTCTTCTTCTTCTTCTTCTTCTCCTTCTTCTTCTTCTTCTTCTTCTTCTTCTTCTTCTTCTTCTTCTTCCTTCTTCTTCTTCTTCTCCTCCTCCTTCTCCTTCTCCTTCTCCTTCTTCTTCTTCTTCTTCTTCTTCTTCTTCTTCATTGACTCACCTCCATTTCAAAGTCCAAGGGCAACCGCTAATAATGCGTGTCTTGTCTCCTCAAATTATCTTCATTTTCTTAATCCTTTTTCTGACGATTTATGATTGTGAAGAGAAAAGGTTAATAGATGAATATTCAATTTTTTGTGGAAATTTGTTTAAAGTACATATGAACATGTACGTATGTATACAATTAAACACAAGGTCATACATGTACAAGGATGTATTTTATGTACACGAGAGAGAGGGAGAGGGAGGAAAGGGAGAGAGAGATGGAGAGAGGGAGAGAGGGAGAGAAGGAGTGAGGGAATGAGAGAGGGAGAGAGAGAGAGGGAGAGAATGAGAGAATGAGAGGGAATGAGAGAGGGGGAGGGAGGACAGGGAGAGAATGAGAGAATAAGAGAATGAGAGAGGGAATGTGTGAGGGAAAGAGAAAGACAGAGAAAGAGAGACACGAGAGAAAGAGAAAAATGAGAGAGAGAATCACAAACAAAAACACAAACAAACACAGTCCTCCGAGCCTGAATTATCACAAATAATCCAATTCCAAATTTATGCCTATTAGCTTCGCGAAACATCCATTCAGGTACATAAACACACGTGTATTTCCCCGCGTTAATGTCAATTATCGAATGCCATGCGATTCAATAACGCGCTAATAACTCCATTTGTTATTATCATAAACCGCGCAGTTCATTCGGATGACATAAAACCCGGTGGAAATAATTTTTAAGCCCGTGGTCCCTGTCGCGCGGGAAAGCGGCCGTTCGTCATTGCGAGGAGCCGCCATTTTGTTTTGATGAGCTGCTTGATGGCGGGATTCTCTGACATTTTGGAAATATTCGTTTTTTGTTGTTGCTGTTTGTATTTGTATGAGAGAACGAGATGGAGAAGGAGAGGAAGAGGTTAGTAGGGAGGGGAGAAAGAGTGGGAGGAGGAGGGAGGAGGGAGGAGGGAGAAAGCGGGAGAGAGAGAGAGATAGAGAGAAAGAGAGAGAGAGAGAAAGAGAGAGGGAGAGGGGGAGGGAGAGGGAGGGGGAGCGAGGGAGGGAGGGAGGGAGGGAGAGAGAGAGAGAGAGAGAGAGAGAGAGAGAGAGAGAGAGAGAGAGAGAGAGAGAGAGAGAGAGAGAGAGAGAGAGAGAGAGAGAGAGACTAAAGACAAACAAAAAAGAGAGAGAGAAGAAAAGACAAATAAAAAAGCATAACCTCAAAGACAAAAAAAAGAAAAACAAAGAAGCAAAACAAGTTCAAAAAACGATTAACAGATAAGCAAGTAAAACCCGATAAACAAGAAGAGAGAAGTCACACACGAAGAAAGAGAGAGTATATACATTATTTTTCTTTAAGTAAAATATATATAATAATGACGATGATACAAATAAAGTAAAAATAGACACTTGACAGTTAAAACCCGTTCGGAGGAGTAACGGTTAAATGTCAGTAGGGGGGGGGGATAAGAGAGGAAGGAGGAAGGGAGAGGAGGGGGGAAAGGGAAAATAAGAGAGGGAGGGAAGGAAGGGAGTGGGAGGGAGAGGAATGAGGGAAGGAAGGGAAAGAGGGGAGGGAGGGAAAATAAGTGAGGGAGGGAAGGAATGGGGAGAGAGAGGGGGGGAAAGGAGGAAGGAAGGGAGAGGGGAAGGAATAGGGAGGGGGAGGAGGAAGGAGGGAAGGGGGAAGGAAAGGGAGAGGGGGAGGAAGCTGAAGGAAGGAAGAAGGAGACAAGTGAGGAGGAGAAGGAGGAAGGGAAAAGAAGAGAGGGAGGGAAGGAAGGGGAAGTGGGGAGGAAGTAGGGAAACGAAGAGAGGGAGGGAAGAAAGAGAGGGGAGAGTGGAGAGAAGAAGGGATGGGGAGGGGGAGGAAGCGAGGAAGAAAGGGAAAGAGAGGAGGAAGGAAGAAAGGAAGGAAGGAGGGGAAGGAAAGAAGTGAGAAAGAATGGAAAGGAAGCAGAGAAAAGAGAAGAGAAAGGGATGAAGGGAGGAAAGGAAGAAGGAAAAGAGGAGAGAAAAGAATATGGCGGAGGGAGTATAAGGAAGGAGAGAGAGGAAAGAGAAAAAGTTAAAAAGAGAACGAAGAAGAAGAAAAGGAAGAGAAGGAAATAAACAAAGAAAAGAAAAAAGAAGAGAAGGAAATAAAAAAAAAATAAAAAAATAAAAAAGGAAGACAACCAAAAAGAATAAATCAAGACAAAAAGCGAAAAAAAAAGAAAAAAAGAAAATGGAAAGTGAAGATGGAGACTAGAATAAGGAGAGGGGGGAGGGGGGAAGGAGGGAAGGAGGTAGGAATATCGGGGTCGCTCCCCCCACCCTCTCACCCCCTCCACCCGTCGCCCTCACCCCTCTCCCCCCTCCCACCCTCATCCAGGGATCAGGGACGCGAACCCGAAGAAGGAGAGAGAGAGAGAGAGAGAAGGAAGAATGATAACAAGATAAGGAAGACAGAAGGATAGATAATGAGAAAGTCGTGAGGAACAAGGAAAATAATAATAAATGTGGGGGGAAGGTAAAAGAAAAAGCGAGTGTGTCACGTGTGGGTTTGGATAGGGAAATAGATGCAGAGATGGATAAATAGATATAGATGTGTGTTTGTGTCTGTGTTTGTAAATGTGTGTGTTTGTACATACGTGTGTGTGTGTTTGTACATACGTGTGTGTGTGTTTGTACATGTGTGTGTGTGTGTGTGTGTGTGTGTTTGTACATATGTGTGTGTGTGTGTGTGCGTGTCTTTGTAGATGTGTGTGTGTGTCTTTGTACATGTGTGTGTATTTGTGTGGCTTTGTACATGTGTGTGTTTGTATCTTTGTACATGTGTGTATCTTAGTACATGTGTGTGTGTTTGTACACGTTTACGTATATGTGAGCATCGTTAGTTGAAATGACAATGATAACGTAACTGAAAACAACAACAACAACAAACAAACAAAAAACGTCAGTGATATAAAGATTGCAAAGATAGAAGGATGATATTCTAAAACTCTCAACATTGCTACCTATCAATTTAAATCGGTTTGTTTATTATCCTTATTATTTATTATATTTATTATCAGCACAATTAATCTTCAAAATATATGAATGTTTTTAAATGTAGTAATACAAGGATATACTTTTAAAAAACACGAGATTTTCAAAGAAGAAAAAAATGCAAAATAAAAAAAATTCCGCTTTAAGTTACTGAAAGTTTAGGCCTACGTTTACGCCGTGGAAATTTGAATACCATTTAGACAAACAGGTCTTGAGTTTAATGCTGCCGGGGGGTGGGGGGTGAGCTGGAAGTACCTGAAATTTGAATACAGTTTAGACGTAAAGGACTTTTAATTTTATTGTTCAAGTGATTCATGCATATTGTTACTTGATTATAGTTCAGTAGAAGTTTGAATACGGTTTAGACGAGAAGGTTCGGCGGTTTGTGTGTCAGGGGCTGCGCGTGTCTGAAATTTGAATACATTTGAGATAACGAAAGTCGGGATACCATTTAGACGAAACTTAACGGATCTCTGCATATTCTTTATCCATAAAAATAATTTTCTGTTTATCCATCTAGATGTTAGATCTCTCTCTCTCTCTCTCTCTCTCTCTCTCTCTCTCTCTCTCTCTCTCTCTCTCTCTCTCTCTCTCTCTCTCTCTCTCTCTCTCTCTCTCTCTCTCTCTCTCTCCCTCTCTCTCTTTATAGGAATTTCGGTCTTCAACTGATTATTAACTGCCCTTCTTCAGTGATATTATGAATTATAATCATAATTTGACCGATACTTTGGCCAACTCTTACTTCAATATAAACCGTAGATTTTTTACGAATATTTTAAAAAATACTCGAAAATTCGAAGAAAAAAAATCTCATCTAATCTAGTAGGCTTTGGCAATCTCGTGGTGTAATATTTCTGCTAAATACGTAAAAATTAAAGACTTTGTCGCGTCCGAGCAAATATACTCGATAATTTTTTTTTTCGATTTATTTTGGTATTCTCTGGTAGCTAGCTGGCAATTCTCCTTACAACACAGCTGGTAGCCACGACAAAGAGACAAGGCTGGCAGTCACCACGAGAGAGCCGGAGAGGGAGGATGTGCTTCCCATGCTTCGGCGCGACACCATCCCTAATGCTCCCTCACCACATAATAGGCCACAACTAATGCTAAATGTTATTCCTCTAACTAATAAATATAATATGATGAGAAATACATCTCAATCACAGCTGCAGCAGTTATTTATTCGTATGAAATGCCACACGAAGCCTATGGTGACATGCGGTAACTACAAACGTGCGCTCATTGCCATTAGTACCTTGAGGGCATCAGATTCCAGTTAAACTTCAAAATACACGTGAATGCCATAGAATACATCAAGATTGACGCAGAAATCAGATTTTTAAAGAAAGCAAAAGAAAAGAGAGGAAAGAGTATCCTTCAAGAACCAGTCATCTCAAAACTACACCTTTGTCAACATTTTTTTATTTCTCCATAAGTATTTGGAGATTCTAATGGGGTTTTGGGTTATTTGAAAGCTGAATAAATTTGCGATTTTTTTACATTATGGATATTTTTCTTCACGTAATAGAAGTCCATATATTATATCTTGAGTTCATAAGACTGAGCATTTAGAAAAAAATAAATTCGTAATTGAGACTTTTTGTATTGTTATAGAGTATATGTGGTATTTGTTCAACAAGTTTGGTTAATAGACAAAGTGTGAATATCAAACTTTGCGATTTTTCACAAACTCGTTTTTCTTAAATAACGCCGTTGTTTATTAATCAAATGATATGAAACTTGGTGGTGTTTATCAGCGTATATGTATATATAAGATATTAAAAAAAAAAAAAAAAAAAAACAATAAGTTAGTATAGTTCGCTACTAAGTAAATAGACTTTCAACATAATTCGTTCTTATATTGACTTGAAGAGAACAAGACTTGGGAGAACAGAATTGATCTAAATAATTATGATGTTAATCGGTTTAGAATAACAACCGCTGGGTAGTTTGGAAGCAAAGACTTTGATAGTTTGTTATTCGTGTAAAAGTTATTGTTATTGTTATAGATCGGTGAAAATGATCTTTGGAACCTTGGAACAGCAAATAATAATAAAAATAATAATAATAATAGATAAAAAAGATAAAATTTAAACAAATGATTAGATAAAAGAAAGAAAAATGGAAGTGGATAGATCGATAAATTGAATGAATTGAGCAAGTATAAGACAATATACAGTCCTATTGTGATATATATATATATATATATATATATAGAGAGAGAGAGAGAGAGAGAGAGAGAGAGAGAGAGAGAGAGAGAGAAAGAGAGAGAGGTTGCAAACATTGATTTGGAATTTGTACCTTGTATAAAAAAGGGAAACTCTTATTATTATCATCATCTCCCTCTTCTCCTTCTTTCTTCTTTTTGTGGTTGTATAAATATATCATTGTTAGTTTCGACAAGGAGATAGTGATTACGGTCGACAGTGGCTGTAAAGTATCGGTAAACTGGACCTTAAGACCATGAGAAACGGCTGTGTGATTGTCTGTGTTACATAGAGGTTGGGTTCTCTCTCTCTCTCTCTCTCTCTCTCTCTCTCTCTCTCTCTCTCTCTCTCTCTCTCTCTCTCTCTCTCTCTGTCGCCCCGTCTCTTTCTTTCTGTGTCTGTGTATTTCTCTTTCTCTCTTCTCTTTTCTCTCTCTTTTCTCCCTCTCTTTTCTCTCTTCTCTTCTCTTCTCTCCTCTTCTCTTTTGTTCTCTCTCTCTCTCTCGACAAGACGAGGGGAAGTGAACCAAGAAAATGAAGAGAGAGAGAAAAAGAAAGAAATAGAGAGAGAGAAAGAAAGAAACAGAGAGAGAGAGAAAGAAAGAAACAGAGAGAAAAAAAAGAAAGAAACAGAGAGAGAGAGAAAGAAAGAAACAGAAAGAGAGAGAAAGAAAGAAACAGAGAGAGAGAGAAAGAAAGAAACAAAGAGAGAGAGAAAGAAAGAAACAGAGAGAGAAAGAAAGAAACAGAGAGAGAGAGAAGGAAGACAAGA
>NC_091567.1:37408150-37413150 GCF_042767895.1 Penaeus vannamei
AAATGACGCCATTAGTAACGAGTGTGGGTAATTGGGTACTAGGAATTCATATTTCAAGACGATTTAGAAATGTGATGAAATGTGGCTCATTATTCTTTATTTATGGATGTTTGCTGGCGGCCTTGGGAGAGCATTTTTTTTTCTTTACACAGGAAATATGATTGTTCAACATGTTCATTGCGACAAATGTATAATTATTACAATCAATAAATACCATTATCATTGTTAATGTATATTACGCTGATAACTGGTATCTACGTAACTATCCCGGATTTTTTTTTAATGTTTTCCGCATTACGAAACCTGCTGAAGATTTTAGAGTGCAGCATAATTATGCAAACCTAGAGCTTGCAGGAAACAGCCAAAAATATAAAATCGCCGGGGGCATTGCCTTCGTTCATTCCCGAATTCATACGGAATTATTTCTAGAAATAATCCCAGATACGCCGCACCGAAGAGAAGAGAGCCCTGCTAGATGAGTGGCTGCAGAGCAATGCAAAAAGGGAGCAGAGAATCCAGCGCATTGCAATGTCTGCTGCTGCTTTGGCGGTGCTTCTCATCCCAGGGCTGCTGCTCCTCTGGGTCACAGCGAGGACAGGGAGAGACGCGCCCCCTGCGGAACTGCACAGGGCCTAGGGAAATCCCGCCGACGACCTCGGAGAAGAGGACCAGGAGGAGGAATCCGGACTGGAGAACCAGGAGGAGGAATCCGGACTGGAGACCACCCGGACTGAAGGCTCAACAGCAACACCAACAGGAGGCCCAGACCCCCCCGGCCTGAAGACCCAACAGGGACCCCAACAGGAGGCCCAGGAAGAGGAGGACCCCTCCGGACTGAAGGCCCAACAGGGACCCCAACAGGAGACCCAGGAAGAGGAGGACCCCTCCGGACTGAAGGCCCAACAGGGACCCCAACAGGATGCCCAGGAAAAGGAGGACCCCTCCGGACTGAAGGCCCAACAGGGACCCCAACAGGATGCCCAGGAAGAGGAGGACCCCTCCGGACTTAAGGCCCAACAGGAGGCCCAGGAAGAGGAGGACCCCTCCGGACTGAAGGCCCAACAGGGACCCCAACAGGAGACCCAGGAAGAGGAGGACCCCTCCGGACTGAAGGCCCAAAAGGGACCCCAACAGGATGCCCAGGAAGAGGAGGACCCCTCCGGACTTAAGGCCCAACAGGGACCCCAACAGGAGGAGGAGGACCCCTCCGGACTGAAGGCCCAACAGGGACCCCAACAGGATGCCCAGGAAGAGGAGGACCCCTCCGGACTGAAGGCCCAACAGGGACCCCAACAGGAGACCCAGGAAGAGGAGGACCCCTCCGGACTGAAGGCCCAACAGGGACCCCAACAGGATGCCCAGGAAGAGGAGGACCCCTCCGGACTTAAGGCCCAACAGGAGACCCAGGAAGAGGAGGACCCCTCCGGACTGAAGGCCCAACAGGAGGCCCAGGAAGAGGAGGACCCCTCCGGACTGAAGGCCCAACAGGGACCCCAACAGGAGACCCAGGAAGAGGAGGACCCCTCCGGACTGAAGGCCCAACAGGGACCCCAACAGGAGACCCAGGAAGAGGAGGACCCCTCCGGACTGAAGGCCCAACAGGGACCCCAACAGGATGCCCAGGAAGAGGAGGACCCCTCCGGACTGAAGGCCCAACAGGGACCCCAACAGGATGCCCAGGAAGAGGAGGACCCCTCCGGACTGAAGGCCCAACAGGGACCCCAACAGGATGCCCAGGAAAAGGAGGACCCCTCCGGACTGAAGGCCCAACAGGGACCCCAACAGGATGCCCAGGAAGAGGAGGACCCCTCCGGACTGAAGGCCCAACAGGAGGAGGAGGACCCCTCCGGACTGAAGGCCCAACAGGGACCCCAACAGGAGGCCCAGGAAGAGGAGGACCCCTCCGGACTGAAGGCCCAACAGGGACCCCAACAGGAGGCCCAGGAAGAGGAGGACCCCTCCGGACTGAAGGCCCAACAGGGACCCCAACAGGAGGAGGAGGACCCCTCCGGACTGAAGGCCCAACAGGGACCCCAACAGGAGGAGGAGGACCCCTCCGGACTGAAGGCCCAACAGGGACCCCAACAGGAGGCCCAGGAAGAGGAGGACCCCTCCGGACTGAAGGCCCAACAGGGACCCCAACAGGAGGCCCAGGAAGAGGAGGACCCCTCCGGACTGAAGGCCCAACAGGGACCCCAACAGGAGGCCCAGGAAGAGGAGGACCCCTCCGGACTGAAGGCCCAACAGGGACCCCAACAGGAGTGGCTGCAGAGCAATGCAAAAAGGGAGCAGAGAATCCAGCGCATTGCAATGTCTGCTGCTGCTTTGGCGGTGCTTCTCATCCCAGGGCTGCTGCTCCTCTGGGTCACAGCGAGGACAGGGAGAGACGCGCCCCCTGCGGAACTGCACAGGGCCTAGGGAAATCCCGCCGACGACCTCGGAGAAGAGGACCAGGAGGAGGAATCCGGACTGGAGAACCAGGAGGAGGAATCCGGACTGGAGACCACCCGGACTGAAGGCTCAACAGCAACACCAACAGGAGGCCCAGACCCCCCCGGACTGAGGACCCAACAGGGACCCCAACAGGGACCCCAACAGGAGGCCCAGGAAGAGGAGGACCCCTCCGGACTGAAGGCCCAACAGGGACCCCAACAGGGACCCCAACAGGAGGCCCAGGAAGAGGAGGACCCCTCCGGACTGAAGGCCCAACATGGACCCCAACAGCAGGCCCAGGAAGAGGAGGACCCCTCCGGACTGGAGGCCCAGGAAGAGGAGTACCCCTCCGGACTGAAGGCCCAACAGGAGACCCAGGAAGAGGAGGACCCCTCCGGACTGAAGGCCCAACAGGGACCCCAACAGGAGGCCCAGGAAGAGGAGGACCCCTCCGGACTGAAGGCCCAACAGGGACCCCAACAGGAGACCCAGGAAGAGGAGGACCCCTCCGGACTGAAGGCCCAACAGGGACCCCAACAGGGACCCCAACAGGAGGCCCAGGAAGAGGAGTACCCCTCGGGACTGAAGCCCCAACAGGGACCCCAACAGGAGGCCCAGGAAGAGGACCCCTCCGGACTGAAGGCCCAACAGGGACCCCAACAGGAGGCCCAGGAAGAGGAGGACCCCTCCGGACTGAAGGCCCAACAGGGACCCCAACAGGAGGCCCAGGAAGAGGAGGACCCCTCTGGACTGAAGGCCCAACAGGGACCCCAACAGGGACCCCAACAGGAGGCCCAGGAAGAGGAGGAATCCCCCGGACTGGAGGCCCAGGACGAGGAGGAATCCCCCGGACTGGAGGCCCAGGAAGAGGAGGAATCCCCCGGACTGGAGGCCCAGGGACCCCAACAGGAGGCCCAGGAAGAGGAGGAATCCCCCGGACTGGAGGCCCAGGAAGAGGAGGAATCCCTCGGACTGGAGGCCCAGGAAGAGGAGGAATTCCCCGGACTGAAGGCCCAGGAAGAGGAGGAATTCCCCGGACTGGAGGCCCAGGAAGAGGAGGAATCCCCCGGACTGGAGGCCCAGGAAGAGGAGGAATCCCCCGGACTGGAGGCCCAGGAAGAGGAGGAATCCCCCGGACTGGAGGCCCAGGAAGAGGAGGAATCCCCCGGACTGGAGGCCCAGGAAGAGGAGGAATCCCCCGGACTGGAGGCCCAGGAAGAGGAGGACCCCTCCGGACTGAAGGCCCAACAGGAGGCCCAGGAAGAGGAGGAATCCCCCGGACTGGAGGCCCAGGAAGAGGAGGACCCCTCCGGACTGAAGGCCCAACAGGAGGCCCAGGAAGAGGAGGAATCCCCCGGACTGAAGGTCCAGGGACCCCAACAGGAGGCTCAGGAACATGGACCCCAACAGGAGGCCCAGGAAGAGGAGGACTCCTCCGGACTGAAGGCCCAACATGGACCCCAACAGGAGGCCCAGGAAGAGGAGGACTCCTCCGGACTGAAGGCCCAACAGGAGGCCCAGGAAGAGGAGGACCCCTCCGGACTGAAGGCCCAACAGGGACCCCAACAAGGCCCAGGAAGAGGAGGAATCCCCCGGACTGGAGGCCGAGGAAGAGGAGGAATCCCCCGGACTGGAGGCCCAGGAAGAGGAGGAATCCCCCGGACTGGAGGCCCAGGAAGAGGAGGAATCCCCCGGACTGAAGGCCCAGGAAGAGGAGGACCCCCCCGGACTGAAGGCCCAGGAAGAGGAGGACCCCCCCGGACTGAAGGCCCAGGAAGAGGAGGAATCCCCCGGACTGGAGGCCCAGGAAGAGGAGGACCCCCCCGGACTGAAGGCCCAGGAAGAGGAGGAATCCCCCGGACTGAAGGCCCAGGAAGAGGAGGACCCCCCCGGACTGGAGGCCCAGGAAGAGGAGGACCCCCCCGGACTGAAGGCCCAGGAAGAGGAGGAATTCCCCGGACTGAAGGCCCAGGAAGAGGAGGAATCCCCCGGACTGAAGGCCCAGGAAGAGGAGGACACCCCCGGACTGGAGGCCCAGGAAGAGGAGGAATCCCCCGGACTGAAGGCCCAGGAAGAGGAGGAATCCCCCGGACTGAAGGCCCAGGAAGAGGAGGACACCCCCGGACTGGAGGCCCAGGAAGAGGAGGAATCCCCCGGACTGAAGGCCCAGGAAGAGGAGGAATTCCCCGGACTGAAGGCCCAGGAAGAGGAGGAATTCCCCGGACTGAAGGCCCAGGAAGAGGAGGAATCCCCCGGACTGAAGGCCCAGGAAGAGGAGGAATCCCCCGGACTGGAGGCCCAGGAAGAGGAGGAATCCCCCGGACTGGAGGCCCAGGAAGAGGAGGAATCCCCCGGACTGAAGGCCCAGGAAGAGGAGGAATCCCCCGGACTGAAGGCCCAGGAAGAGGAGGACCCCCCCGGACTGGAGGCCCAGGAAGAGGAGGAATTCCCCGGACTGGAGGCCCAGGAAGAGGAGGAATCCCCCGGACTGAAGGCCCAGGAAGAGGAGGAATCCCCCGGACTGGAGGCCCAGGAAGAGGAGGACCCCCCCGGACTGAAGGCCCAGG
>NC_091567.1:37420650-37425650 GCF_042767895.1 Penaeus vannamei
AATGTAAGAATAAACTAACCCACAAAAAAGTTATGCAGATACGAATACCTTCATTTCCTAAACCCGAAAAGATCAACACAAACACCTCACTCACACTCTTACCCCAGCTCGCTCAACCTCTCCTGTGCTCTCTTGACCTTGTCCTACAGCAGGCTAACAGCAGCACTTGAACCAGCGTGTCACACGGCCAAGGCGCACCGAGTCCAAGCTACCTAGCACACACCTACCAGTGTCGTGTCTTCTGTGATGATTCCTGCCACAATTACGGCTGCAGTTGCTATGGCTGTACTCGCCTAAATAAATGCCGGTCGATTCATTCTTCCCTTCGTCCTTATCCAAGCCGTTGAGCGAGATGAGAACGAAGACTTTCTTCTCCTGATGGAGGAGGTCTTCGGGATTTCCTCAGCCTCCTCTTGGGGTCTTGAAGGTTGGCAGGTGGGGGGGGGGGGGAGGAACACCGATTGTCATCATTTTGGACAGATTTACCCAATCTGTCCAAAATGATGACAATCGGCCGGTGTCCCCCCCCCCTGCCAACCTTCAAGACCCCAAGAGGGAGGAGGCTGAGGAAATCCCCGAAGACCTCCCCCATCAGGAGAAGGTTCTCATCTCGCTCAATGGGACGAAAGGAAGACTCTTGACCGGCATTTATTTAGGCGAGTACATCGAGGGGTGTGGCCTTAACCTGCAGCCATAGCAACTGCAGGAATCATCACACTCTTTTGGCGTGTGGGAGAGAGAGAGAGGGAGAGAGGGAGAGGGAGGGAGGGAGAGACAGGGAGGGAGGGAGAGAGAGAGATGGTCTAAAAGTGTAAATGGTAGATTTCTCTGTCTCTCACTCTCTCACTTCCCCCTTTCCTCTTTACCAACATGTGTTGTCTTTTCCTGTATTAAGCCGGTTGTCAGTCATTATTTGTTTTCCGTCAATGTGCAGGTTTTCGATTATATAGTCCAACGGATATGTATTTGATATATTCAAAACTAAAAATGTTTCCACAAATCACACATACCATTATTTTCGAGATCTAACGCATTTTGTTTTTTCGTGTTGATCCTTTTCGGGTTTAGGTAATATTCATTCGTATTTGCATTTTTTTGTTTGTTAATGTAGTCCTTAATTTTTTTATTCATTTTTTTCGGTGATACGTCGTTCTTACATTAAAATGCCAAAGTTCGGGAATAGTAATAAAAAAATAATTAATCCCTCGCATGCGCCTTTTATTACCAAGTAGTTATCCGCTCGAGACTAAGATGTGACGTCTATGGCGGATGCAAAATAGTGCCATAAAGGCGCGATGCGATTACAGTGACACAGTCCTCCCCCCCCCCCTTCGCTTCCCCTAGGTACCTACCCCTCCCCCTCCTTCCCTTTGTTGTGTGTGGTGTAATGTATTTAGCGTTGCTTTGTTATGCAGGTAAAATGTATTTCGTGTATTCAAAGGAACCGCTTACAGGAATCCGCGCCGACTGGATTCATGTCTACGAACTCGCCGCTGCCGTTCGCGTAAATGAATCCGGCAGAGGCATTCCAGGGCTAGCGAAGACGTTACCTTACAGATGGTTATATTTGGAGTCCCTCAGATGGTGGGTGTCATTCTGGCTGGGTGCCTTTACTGGCATGTAATTTTTTTCAGTATTATTGTAATTATAGGTTTATTATTCTTATACTGTTATCTAGTATTCGTTCTTTTTTATATAAATGACGCCATTAGTAACGAGTGTGGGTAATTGGGTACTAGGAATTCATATTTCAAGACGATTTAGAAATGTGATGAAATGTGGCTCATTATTCTTTATTTATGGATGTTTGCTGGCGGCCTTGGGAGAGCATTTTTTTTTCTTTACACAGGAAATATGATTATTGTTCAACGATGTTCATTGCGACAAATGTATAATTATTACAATCATCAATAAATACCATTATCATTGTTAATGTATATTACGCTGATAACTGGTATCTACGTAACTATCCCGGACTTTTTTTAATGTTTTCCGCATTACGAAACCTGCTAAAGATTTTCGAGTGCAGCATAATTATGCAAACCTAGAGCTTGCAGGAAACAGCCAAAAATATAAAATCGCCGGGGGCATAGCCTTCGTTCATTCCCCAATTCATACGGGATTATTTCTAGAAATAATCCCAGATACGCCGCACCGAAGAGAGAGCCCTGCTAGATGAGTGGCTGCAGAGCAATGCAAAAAGGGAGCAGAGAATCCAGCGCATTGCAATGTCTGCTGCTGCTTTGGCGGTGCTTCTCATCCCAGGGCTGCTGCTCCTCTGGGTCACAGCGAGGACAGGGAGAGACGCGCCCCCTGCGGAACTGCACAGGGCCTAGGGAAATCCCGCCGACGACCTCGGAGAAGAGGACCAGGAGGAGGAATCCGGACTGGAGAACCAGGAGGAGGAATCCGGACTGGAGACCACCCGGACTGAAGGCTCAACAGCAACACCAACAGGAGGCCCAGACCCCCCCGGACTGAGGACCCAACAGGGACCCCAACAGGGACCCCAACAGGGACCCCAACAGGAGGACCCCTCCGGACTGAAGGCCCAACAGGAGGCCCAGGAAGAGGAGGACCCCTCCGGACTGAAGGCCCAACATGGACCCCAACAGGAGGCCCAGGAAGAGGAGGACCCCTCTGGACTGAAGGCCCAACATGGACCCCAACATGGACCTCAACATGGACCCCAACAGGAGGCCCAGGAAGAGGAGGACCCCTCTGGACTGAAGGCTCAACATGGACCCCAACTGAAGGCCCAACAGGGACCCTAACAGGAGGCCCAGGAAGAGGAGGACCCCTCCGGACTGAAGGCCCAACATGGACCCCAACATGGACCCGAACAGGAGGCCCAGGAAGAGGAGGACTCCTCTGGACTGAAGGCCCAACACGGACCCCAACACGGACCCCAACACGGACCCCAACACGGACCCCAACACGGACCCCAACATGGACCCCAACAGGAGGCCCAGGAAGAGGAGGACCCCTCTGGACTGAAGGCCCAACAGGGACCCCAACAGGAGGCCCAGGAAGAGGAGGACCCCTCTGGACTGAAGGCCCAACAGGGACCCCAACAGGAGGCCCAGGAAGAGGAGGACCCCTCCGGACTGAAGGCCCAACAGGGACCCCAACAGGAGGCCCAAGAAGAGGAGGACCCCTCCGGACTGAAGCCCCAACAGGAGGCCCAGGAAGAGGAGGACCCCTCCGGACTGAAGGCCCAACAGGGACCCCAACAGGGACCCCAAGGCCCAGGAAGAGGAGGAATCCCCCGGACTGAAGGCCCAGGAAGAGGAGGAATCCCCCGGACTGGAGGCCCAGGAAGAGGAGGAATCTCCCGGACTGGAGGCCCAGGAAGAGGAGGAATCTCCCGGACTGGAGGCCCAGGAAGAGGAGGAATCCCCCGGACTGGAGGCCCAGGAAGAGGAGGAATCCACAACACAACAGGCACTCCAACAGGCACTCCAACAGGGACTCCAACAGGAGGCCCAGGAAGAGGAGGAATCCCCCGGACTGGAGGCCCAGGAAGAGGAGGACCGCCTCGGACTGAAGGCCCAGGAAGAGGAGGAATCCCCCGGACTGGAGGCCCAGGAAGAGGAGGAATCCACAACACAACAGGCACTCCAACAGGCACTCCAACAGGCACTCCAACAGGGACTCCAACAGGGACTCCAACAGGAGGCCCAGGAAGAGGAGGAATCCCCCGGACTGGAGGCCCAGGAAGAGGAGGCCCAGGAAGAGGAGGCCCAGGAAGAGGAGGCCCAGGAAGAGGAGGCCCAGGAAGAGGAGGACCGCCTCGGACTGAAGGCCCAGGAAGAGGAGGAATCCCCCGGACTGGAGGCCCAGGAAGAGGAGGAATCCACAACACAACAGTGACTCCAACAGGCACTCCAACAGGCACTCCAACAGGCACTCCAACAGGCACTCCAACAGGCACTCCAACAGGCACTCCAACAGGGACTCCAACAGGAGGCCCAGGAAGAGGAGGAATCCCCCGGACTGGAGGCCCAGGAAGAGGAGGCCCAGGAAGAGGAGGACCGCCTCGGACTGAAGGCCCAGGAAGAGGAGGAATCCCCCGGACTGGAGGCCCAGGAAGAGGAGGAATCCACAACACAACAGTGACTCCAACAGGCACTCCAACAGGCACTCCAACAGGGACTCCAACAGGGACTCCAACAGGAGGCCCAGGAAGAGGAGGAATCCCCCGGACTGGAGGCCCAGGAAGAGGAGGCCCAGGAAGAGGAGGCCCAGGAAGAGGAGGACCGCCTCGGACTGAAGGCCCAGGAAGAGGAGGAATCCCCCGGACTGGAGGCCCAGGAAGAGGAGGAATCCACAACACAACAGGCACTCCAACAGGCACTCCAACAGGCACTCCAACAGGGACTCCAACAGGGACTCCAACAGGAGGCCCAGGAAGAGGAAGAATCCCCCGGACTGGAGGCCCAGGAAGAGGAGGCCCAGGAAGAGGAGGCCCAGGAAGAGGAGGACCGCCTCGGACTGAAGGCCCAGGAAGAGGAGGAATCCCCCGGACTGGAGGCCCAGGAAGAGGAGGAATCCACAACACAACAGTGACTCCAACAGGCACTCCAACAGGCACTCCAACAGGCACTCCAACAGGGACTCCAACAGGAGGCCCAGGAAGAGGAGGAATCCCCCGGACTGGAGGCCCAGGAAGAGGAGGCCCAAGAAGAGGAGGACCGCCTCGGACTGAAGGCCCAGGAAGAGGAGGAATCCCCCGGACTGGAGGCCCAGGAAGAGGAGGAATCCACAACACAACAGTGACTCCAACAGGGACTCCAACAGGGACTCCAACAGGGACTCCAACAGGAGGCCCAGGAAGAGGAGGAATCCCCCGGACTGGAGGCCCAGGAAGAGGAGGCCCAGGAAGAGGAGGAATCCCCCGGACTGGAGGCCCAGGAAGAGGAGGAATCCCCCGGACTGGCCCAGGAAGAGGAGGAATCCCCCGGACTGGAGGCCCAGGAAGAGGAGGAATCCCCCGGACT
>NC_091567.1:37433150-37435650 GCF_042767895.1 Penaeus vannamei
TTCTTCTTTTTCTCTTCTTTTTTTCTTTTTCTCTCTCTCCTTTTTCCTCCCTCCTACTTTCGTTCCTGTTCTTATTTTGCCCTTCTTTTCTCCTTCTTCTCTCCCCTATATCTACTTCCTTTATTCCCTTTTTCTTTCCTCCTTCTATTTCTCTCCCTTTCTCTCTCCTTCTTTCTTCTTCTCTTTCTCTGTCCCTTTCTCTCCTTTTCTCTTTTTTTTCCTCTCTCTCTCTCTCTCTCTCTCTCTCTCTCTCTCTCTCTCTCTCTCTCTCTCTCTCTCTCTCTCTCTCTCTCTCTCTCCCTCTCCCTCTCCCTCTCCCTCTCCCTCTCCCTCTCCCTCTCCCTCTCCTCTCTCTCTCTCTCTCTCTCTCTCCCTCTTCTCCCTCTCCCTCTCCCTCTCCCTCTCCCTCTCCCTCCCCTCCCCCCCTCTCTCTCTCTACCTCTCTCCCTCTCTGTTTTTTTCTTATCCGCCCAAGTTCACCTCTGCCGCCCACGCCTTAGAAACCTCCCTCCCGCCCACCCTCATTCCGCGCCCACCCTCGTCTTCCTCCACCTATTAACCCCACCCCACCCCCACCCCCACCCAACCCCTCTCTCGCTCTCCCCTCCAAGCCACCTTACCTTTCCCCCGCCTTTCCCCCTCACCCTCAGACCTCCCCACACCCCCCCACCCCACCCCATTTCTTCCCCTTAACCACCTCCTCTCCCTTCCTCCTCACCTTTTCCCCTCTCCCCCACCTCCCCCTCCCCACCCTCCTCGCCCTTCCCTTCCCCCTTCCCTTCCCCCATCCCTTCACCCCATCTCACCCTTAAAACACTCCCTCCCATCACCCCAACCCCCCACCCCCTTCCCCTCCTCTCCCCTTCCCACCCCCTTTCCCACTCCACCCATCCCATCCTCCCCACCCTTTCCCCCCATCCATTCCCCTCCCCACTCCCCTTCCCCTCCTCTCCCCTTCCCACCCTTTCCTCCCCATCTCTTCGCCCCATCCCACCTCCCCTCCCCTACCTCCATCCATCCCATCCCCTCCCCACCCCATCCCCCCCCTTCCCCCCTCTCCCCTCTCCTTCCTCTCCCCCACCCACCCCACCTTTTCCCCCCTCTCCCTACCTCCCCTACCTCCCCTCCCATATCCCAATCCCCACCCCTTCCCCACCCTTTCCCCTCCACCCATCCCATCTCCTCCCCACCTTTTTCCCCCCTCCTCTACCTCCCCCTCCTCTACCTCCCCCTCCCCTACCTCCCATCCCTCTCCCTTCCCTCTCCCCCCATCCCATCCCCCCCCTTCCTCTCACCCCCTCACCCCCCCCCCCTCCCCTCCAGAGGTCATGCGCGGGTTCACGGCCGACAGGGTCGTGACAGGCCCAGTAAAGGGACCTCTTCGCCTTTTCTCTCTGCTTCTTCTTCTTTCTTCTCTTCTTCTATTTCTTCTTTCTTCTTTCCTTGTTCTTTTTATTGTTCTTTCTTCTTTTTTCTTTTCTTATTTTTTTTCTTATTCTTGTTCTCTTCTTCGTCTTTTTTCTTCGTCTTAAATCTTCTTCTCCTTTTTTTCTTGTTTTTTCTTCTTTTCTTTTTCTTGTTCTTTCTTCTTTTCTTATTCTTGTTCTTTCTTCTTTTCTTATTCTTTCTTATTCTCATTCTTTCTTCTTGTTCTTTCTTCGTCTTCTTTCTTCTTTTCTTATTCTTGTACTTACTCATTTTTCTTCTCTCTTGTTCTTTCTTTTTCTCTTTTCTTCTTCTTCTTTCTTTTCTTTTCTTCTTCTTCTACTTTCTTTTCTACTTCTTCTTTCTTGTTCGTCTTATTCTTGTTCGTCTTATTCTTATTCTTTTTATTCTTATTATCCCCTCTTATCATTCTTTCTTATTCTTATCCTTATTCCTTCTTATTTTTCATTCTTATTCGTCCTCCTTTACTTATTCTCTTATTCTTCGCTTTGATTTTCTTATTTTTCTTCTTATTCTTATTATCATTAATTGTTAAACCTATTCTTCTTTCTTATTTTTCTTATTCTTTCTTATTATTTCCCCCTTTCTTTTTATTCTTCCTCTTATTCTTCTTATTCTTTCTTATTCTTCTTATTCTTAGTCTTCACCCTTTTCTAAGTATTATTTCCTATTATTTCTCCTTTTCTGCTTATTCTTTGTTATTATTCCTCTTTTCATTGTTATGCTTTGTTTATTTTTCTCTTTCTCTCTTTCTTTCTCCTTTTTGTCTTTGTTAGTCTTTTCTCTCAGTCACTGTCTTTCTGGTTCTCTCTCTCTTTCTATCTATCTATCTATCTATCTATCTATTTATCTATCTATATATGTGCTTGTCTATGTATCTTCTTTTATATATCTCCATATTTGTCTTCCTATTTTATCTATTCATGTACCTATTGACTCTTTCCTTCTCTTTCTCTCCTTTCTCTTCTCTTCTCTTCTCTTCTCTTCTCTCTCTGCTTCTCTTCTCTTCTCTTCTCTTCTCTTCTCTCTTCCTCTCTTCTCTTCTCATCTCATC
>NC_091567.1:37445650-37455650 GCF_042767895.1 Penaeus vannamei
AGAAATGAAGATGTATGGATAGATGTATGATAGATCTATGATAGATGCATGGATAGATGCGTGAGATGTATGGATAGATGTATGATAGATGTATTATAAATGTATGATAGATGCATGAGAAATGCATGGATAGAAATGTGAGAGATGCATGGATAGATATATGGATAGATTTATGATAGATGTATGATAGACGCATGGATAGATAGACTGGCTATAGAGGGGATGATAGATTGAAAGATTGATAGATTGTTAATGTTGGTTGATATATGTAGATATAGATGGATGGACATAGAATCCATGATGGATAGATATATTGATAGATTGGTGAAAAGATGTAGAGATAGAAAGATGGATGGACAGTTTGATGGAAAGATAAGCAGATGTAGAGATAGATAGATGGAGATAGAGAGGTGATAGACAGCTAAACAGACTGGCTGGCGTGTAGGTTGATGGATGATAGATAGATAGATGGATAGACAGGACAGATAGACAGATAGACTGGACATAAATAGAATGATAGAGAGATAGTAAGACCGGCTGGTTAATATGTCTATTTATAAATGGAGATACAGATAGATGGAATAATAAAAGGTTCGATAGAGATATTAGAGAGATGAGCAAAGGTGTTAAGAGATAGATAGACAAATAGACAGAACAATAAATGAAATTAATAAGAGAAAAAGACAGAGTAGATATGTGCACGAGTATGTATGTGTGTGTGTGTGTGTGTGTGTGTGTGTGTGTGTGTGTGTGTGTGTGTGTGTGTGTGTGTGTGTGTGTGTTTCTGTTTGTACATGTGTGTGTGTTTCTGTTTGTGCGTGTGTGCGTGTGTGTGTTTGTGCTCGTGTGTGTTTGTGCGTGTGTGTATTTGTGCTTGTGTGTGTTTGTGTTTGTGTGTCTGTGTCCATGTGCTTGTGCTTGTGTTTGTGCGTGTGTGTGTGTTTCTGTTTGTGTGTGTTTTTTTTTTTCTTTATGCCTACATATAAACACACATAAACACGATAAATAGATAAAACTACGCTTGATTAAACTAAAGCCCAAAACACTGGTTCCCCTTGACTTAAAGCCTTTTTGGTCTGACGTAAATCATTTTGTCAAAATCTTTTAAAGATGAATGCGAACCTATATTTTTAAGAGGCTGAATCCTTTAATCTTTCGTAAAATATAAGATAGTGAGATATACATAAATACATAAGAAAACACATAAAATGCTTAGGATGAAATAGTGAGATATACATACATACATAAAATGGTGCAGCGATTTTTTTTTTTTTTTCATTTCTTTGAATAACTGTCAAGGTAATAACTATCCATTATTAATTATTGTCAGTTTGATTATTAATATCATTATTCTTATCATTGTGTATTATTGTTATTATCATTATCTTTATAATTGTAACTATTATTGGCATTATTACGATAACTGTTATTGTTGTAGTTATTATAATTTTCATTGTTGTTTTCATTGTTATCATTATCACTATCATTATTACTGTTACCATTATCATCATCATTGCTACTGCCGTTATTTTCTTAGTAATAATTTTAATAATAGTGACTGCAATCACAATAATAACAATAACAATGATAACAATAACAAAAAACAGTAAAGAAAAAATAAATATAACAGAAATAATGATAAAACAACAACGATATATAATTTTTTAAAACTGCAATAGTACTAAACAACAACAAAACAACAACAAAATTACTGCAATAGTACTAAACAACAAAGACAACAACAAAATTACTGCAACAGTACTAAACAACAAAGACAACAACAACAAAACAACAACAAAATTACTGCAATAGTACCAAACAACAAAGACAACAACAACAAAACAACAACAAAAAACAAAGAAAATGATTAGACAAATCTGATGCCGCTGACGACCAAACACAGACCTTGATTCGGCCTTCGCAACATTGCAGAGTTGACATCATCTTGTAATATATTAATCTTTGCGCTTGGTCAGGTGTGTGTGAGGGGGGTGGGGGTGGTTTGGGGGGGGTGGGGGTTGTATAGCGGGGGGAGGGAAGGTGTGGTGGGGTGAGGAGGGGGTGGGGGTGAGGAGGGGGTGGGGAGGAGGGGTGTGTGTGTGTGTGTGTGTGTGTCTGTCGCTGAAACCGGTCGATTGGATTAGTGGAATCAGAAACTGCATCTGTGCCGGAATTAGCACTTGGGGGGGGGGGGGGGGGAATGATATTTGAAGGGGGGCAGTGGGGTGTGGGCGGTATATATACATACATACATATATATGTATGTATATATATATAATATATATATATATATATATATATATATATATATATATATATATACGTATACATATGTAAACATATGTAAACATATGTAAACATACATACATACAAAATAAGCGAAACAAAATGAAATAATGAGCGAAAAAAAACGTGTAGTACAAACGATTAAAAACGCCGTCGATAAGCCTACAATAGATTAAGTTCTAATTTCTCCTTGCGAGTAGTAGACAAAGACTCGAAATTATTAAGTAGAGTCTAAATTAAATTAAATTAAATCAAATCAAATTAGAGTTAAATAGAATCTGTTTTTTAAGACGTAGACAAGAATTCGAAACCGCTATGGGTGTAGGCTTGCGAAAGATGAGGTTATAGGCCTACACTTGCGGGCTATTCTATTGCGTTCGAGGATTCTGTGCTGAAGTTGTGTGAAGTTGTGTCTCGTGTGTGCGTGTGTGTGTGGGGGGGGGGATCTGTGTGTGTGTGTGTGGGTGTGTGTGGGTGTGTTTGTGTATGTGTGTGTTCAGGTTTGTGTTTGTGTTCGTGTTCATGTGTCGTGTTGTTCGTGTTCGTGTTCGTGTGTATGTGTGTGTGTGTGTGTGTCTGTGTGTCGTTATCTCGTGTGTGTGTGTGTGTGTGTGTGTGTGTGTCGTTGTCTCGTGTATGTCTGTGTGTGTGTGTGTGTGCGTAAGTGTGTGTGTGTGTGTGTGCACGTATGTTTGTGTGCGTATTTATGTGTTTGCGTGCGTGTGTATTTTGCTCAAATAAGTAGAAATATACAACAATTGCCATAACAAAATGTAAAAAATAGTAAAAGAACCGAAATAACACCAATTTTCCCCAACACTGAATCCCAATCAAGATTTCATTATGAACCTGTCAACCTATTCTTCTAAAAGACCGTCTTGTAAGATAACGAATATTCTTATTCATTCTTATTTACCTCCTTTGGACAAAATGTACGTTAAACAGAAATACTTATCTTTCAAGGTGCAGTGTGTATATATTTTTCTTCTTCTTCTTCTTCTTCTTCTTTCTTTCTTTCTTTCTTTTTTTCTTTATATATTTTCTGTATATATATATATTTCTTTTTTCTTTTTTCTTTTTTTCCTTATTTCCTTTTCCTTTTCCATATATACTTTTTCTATATTCCTTTTTATATTTCCTTTTTCTTTTTTTCCTATTTCCTTTTTCCTTTTTCCTTTTTCCTTTTTCCTTTTTCCTTTTTCGTTCTTTCTTTTTCTTTCTTTTTTTTCTTTTTTTCTTTCTTTCTTTTTCTTTTTTTCTTTCTTTCTTTTTTTCTTTCTTTTTCTTTTTCTTTTTTTTCTTTTTTTAAGAGTTGTTAAGTGTCTATAATTTGTAACTGTTAGTGTGTTTACATTTTTTATTTTAGTTTGTATAGAATGTGTGCATAGGGCTAAATAGACGGATAGATAGATAAAAAGGTAGGTAGATAGATAGTTAGATGGACAGATAGATAAGTAGATAGACAAATAGATAGATAGACATACAGATAGATAAATAGATAGACAGATAGATAGATAGACAGATAGATAGATAGATAGGCAGATAGATACATAGATAGACAGATAGATAAATAGACAGATAGATAGAAGAACTGACTAAATAGACAGACAGACAAATAGACATGTAGTGCGTATAGATACAGACACATACAAATATAGATATACAAAAACACACACAAAAATATACATAGATATATACATATACAGATATAAACATGAATACATATTGCAATATTTCAATGTGATCGTGTGGAGATCCATTAAATCACAAGGAAGACAAAACATGATGCATTTCAAACGAACAAACATTTCACTCTAGAGAAAGTCGCCACTACCAACAACAACAAAAACAATAACAACAACAAAAAACAACAAAAACAATAACAACGACCAAAGCAATAGCAACAGCAACAGTAACGACAACAAAAGCAACAAAAACAAAAATAATAATAAAAACGACAATAAAACAATAACCAAAGTAACAACAAATCAATAATAAGAACAACAACAAAAAACGCAAACAAAACAACAACAACAGCAACAAAATAACAACAACAACAGCAACAACAACAACAGCAACAACAACAACAACAACAACAACAACAACAACAACAGCAACAGCAACAACAAAAATAGTAACAGAAACATCAACGATAGTATCAACAACAACAACAACAAAGACAACACCAACAACAACAGAACAAAAACAACAACAACAACAACAACAACAAAAGGTGTACAATTTTCACTCTGCGAAATGCATCTGTGTACGAGAGTTATTTAAGTCGAATTAACTGCGTTTCATTATCCATTTTTCTCCTCCTTTTTGGGGGGCTTTTATTCTCCGGACGAAATCAAATCAAACAGCCATGATATCGTGACTGATTTTCCTCCAAAGTAAAAAGAAAGAAAAAAAAAGAAAAAAAAAAGAGGAAAATAAAAATGTCGGAGACGATGAAACTCGTTCGCCATTTTACCCTTATCGTGTTCACACTAATTGCTGTCAAGTGGAAATGCAATTAAAAAGCGGCTGATAAAGAGTGGGAGGAGAGGGAGAGGGGAAGAGAGAGAGAGAGAGAGAGAGAGAGAGAGTGAGTGAGAGAGAGAGGGGGGAGGAGAGAGGGAGATAGAGAGAGGGAGGGAGAGAGAGAGAGAGAAAGGAGGGAGAGAGAGAGAGAGAGAGAGAGAGAGAGGGAGAGAGAGAGAGAGTGAAGGGAGGGAGAGAGACAGAGAGTGAAGGAGGGAGAGAGAGAGAGAGAGAGAGAGAGAGAGAGAGAGAGAGAGAGTGAGAGAGAGAGAGAGAGAGAGAGAGTGAGAGAGAGGAAGAGAGAGAGAGAGGGAGAAAGAGGAGAGAGAGAGAGAGAGAGAGAGAGAGAGAGAGAGAGAGAGAGAGAGAAAGAGAGAGGGAAAGAGAGAGAGAGAGAGAGGGGGAGGACGATATAGAAAGGTAGAGAAAAACACACATACAGACAGACACCCAGATAAACCACTATACATTCATTCCCTCACCCCCCCTCCCCTACACGCAGAACGAATTCACTCTTAACAAATTTCCTTATATATCTTGAATTCACTCTTACTTTACACATTTCCTTATATATCTTTCTCTTATTCATTTTCTTTCTCTCTCTCTCTCTCTCACTTTCGCATCGTCTGAGCTGAGCTGTTTCTTCCTATCTTCCTATCCTGCGCAATAAGTGAATAGATAAATTGATATGCCTTGTAACTTTCTCATTTTCACTTTCTTTCGTCCTGACCTGTCTACCCTGCTGTTGAATAGACAGATAGATAGATAGATAGATAGATAGATAGATGAGTTGAAGAGATAGATAGATATATATCTGAGTTGTTAAATAGATACTATTACTTACTATCATTGTCTGTCTTCATTACTATCACTACTACTATGACTATCGCTATCAGTAATACTACTATTGTTACTCCTATTATCACTACCATTACTACTCTCCCAACTATTATTATTACTATCACTACCATTATTACTCTCCCTATCACTATCAGTAATACTACTACTATTGTTCAAATCATTACCATTATTACTATCACTGTTACTATCATTAATACTACTGTTACTGTTATCATCACTACCATTATTACTATCACTATCATTATCAGTAATACTACTACTATTACTATTATCGTCATTACTATTATTACTATGATTATCACTATCATTAATACTACTATTACTATTATCATCACTACCATTACAACTACGATTCTCACTATCATTAATACTACTGATATTATCATTATCCCTATCACTATCACTATCAGTAATACTACTACTTCTTTACTATCATTATCACTACCATTACTACTATCACTATCACTATCAGTAATACTACTACTTCTTTACTATCATTATCACTACCATTACTACTATCACTATCACTATCAGTAATACTACTACTATTACTTTTATCATCACTACCATTATTATTCTCCCTATCACTATCAGTAATACTACTACCTATTTCCTATCATTATCACTACCATTACTACTATCACTATCATTATCAGTAATACTACTACTATTACTATTATCATCATTACCATTACTACTACGATTATCGCTATCATTAATACTACTACTATTATTATTATCCTTATCCTTATCACTATCAGTAATACTACTACTTCTTTACTATCATTATCACTACCATTACTATTACGAATATCACTATCATTAATACTACTACTATTATTATTATCCCTATCACTATCACTATCAGTAATACTACTAATTCTTTACTATCATTATCACTACCATTACTACTATCACTATCACTATCAGTAATACTACTCCTTATTTACTATCATTATCACTACCATAACTACTATCACTATCACTATCAGTAATACTACTCCTTATTTACTATCATTATCACTACCATTACTACTATCACTATCCCTCTCAGTAATACTACTACTTCTTTACTATCATTATCACTACCATTACTACTATCACTATCACTATCAGTAATACTACTACCTCTTTACTATCATTATCACTACCATTACTACTATCACTATCACTCTCAGCCCAGATCTGCTACGTGGAGTCGCCCAAGAACTCCGGAGCACACAGCCCGCATAGCCCCGGTTCGTGATAGGTTCTCGCTCCTGTCCTTGCAGAGAATATCAATGTGGAAACCGTGCATGATTTTGCATGCCTTGTGGACGGTGCCGGCGAGGGACGGGGTGGGTGGGGTGGGGTGGGGGGAGAGGGGGAGGAGGAAGGAAAGGGTTTAGGGTTTTAAGGGTGCGTTTTAAGATCTAGCGTTCTGTTGAGGGTTTGTGATGTGTGCGTTTTAAGGGTTTAGGGTTTTATGGGTTTAGGGTTTTAAAGGTTTAGGGTTTTAAGGGTTTAGGGTTTTAAGGGTGCGTTTTAAGGGTTCAGGGTTTTAAAGGTTTAGGGTTTTAAGGGTGCGTTTTAAGGGTTTAGGGTTTTATGGATTTAGGGTTTTAAGGGTTTAGGGTTTAGAGTTTTAAGGGTGCGTTTTAAGGGTTCAGGGTTTTAAGGGTTTAGGGTTTTAAGGGTTCAGGGTTTTGGCAGGAGTTGATGTGTGTTTGGAGTGGAGTGGAAGGTAAGTGAAAGGGGTTGGCGTATGGGTATATTTTTTGGGGGGAAGAGGGAGTAGAGAGGGAGAGGGGAAGGGGTGGAGGGGAAGATGGGAGGTAGGGAAAGGAGAGAGAGAGAAAGAGAGAGGGGGTGGGGAGAGAGAGAGAGAGAAGGACAAAGATAGAAAGACAGCAAGAGAAAGAGAGAGACAGAAAGACAACGAATCGTAAGACAGCGAGAGACAACCAGCTGGAAGAGAGAGAAAGAAAGAAAAAAAAATACAGCGACTCAGACACACACAGAGAACCAGAAAGACAGAAAGAAAGAGAGACTTCAAAAAAGACAATTGAATAAGGCATACCCTGTCGCCCTCCCTACTGCCTCCCTGACCTCCCTCACTGCATGCAAAACAGGGAGGGAGAAGATCATAGCACTTGGCCTTCGATGCACAGTATGACTTCTCTACCTGGATGTCCGCGGTATTGGCAAACCAGTAACAAAGGAAGAAGAAGAAGAAGAAAGAGTGGAAGAAGAGAGAGAGGGGGGAGATGGGAGGGAGGAAGGGGGGGAGTGAGGGAGGGAGAGGGAGAGGGGGTGGAGAGGATAGGGAGGGAGGGAGAAAGAGAGAGTGGGAGGGAGAAAGGGGGAGAAGGAGGGAGAGAGAAAGAGAGAGAGGGAGGGTGGGAGAGGGAGAAGAAGAGGACAGGAGAAGAGAAAGAAAAAAAGGTTAGGAGAAGAAGAGAGCGATTGAAAGAGAGAGATGACTTGCACTTTCTAAATGACGGGACTTCAATTTTTCGTTTTTTCTTTTTTATTTCTTTCTTTCTTTTTTGAGGGGTGGGTTGTTATGGAAATGAGGATGGATTTTCTGTCTATATGTTTTCTGTCTCTCTTTTTCATTCTCTATCTCTATCTTCCTCTATCTGTCTTTCACTCCGTCTATTAGTCTATCCATCTATAAAATCTGTCTTATTTCCTCAGCATATATTCTAAATCTATAAATCCTTCCCATTCCTCTCTCTCTCTCTCTCTCTCTCTCTCTCTCTCTCTGTCTCTCTCTCTCTCTGTCTGTCTCTGTCTATGCCTATGCCTATGCCTATGCCTATGTCTATGTCTATGTCTATGTCTATGTCTATGTCTATGTCTATGTCTATGTCTATGTCTATGTCTATGTCTATGTCTCTGTCTCTGTCTCTGTCTCTGTCTCTGTCTCTGTCTCTGTCTCTGTCTCTGTCTCTGTCTCTGTCTCTGTCTCTGTCTCTGTCTCTGTCTCTGTCTCTGTCTCTGTCTCTCTGTCTCTGTCTCTGTCTCTGTCTCTGTCTCTGTCTCTGTCTCTGCCTCTGCCTCTGCCTCTGTCTCTGTCTCTGTCTCTGTCTCTCTCTCTCCCTCTCCCTCTCTCTCTCCGTATTCACCTTACGACCAAAAAAACAATCAAAACTTAAATACCGGAATATATTGTGACATTATACGATGTAGAAATATATTAAAAAAGGGTTTATGTTTTAATTAACAACATGAAACGAGTTGATGTTATTTTCAAAAGTGTGTCAACAAACAGAAGGGAATCTAATTAATTAACAGACTGACAGATGAGAACCGAACAAGTATGTGATATTCATTTGTGTGTGGATTTATGTATGTATGTATGTATGTACGTATTTGAATGTGTGTATGTGTGTTATTTTTTGCGTATAGGTATATGTATGTTTACAGTATATACATAGATATGCATATACTGCAGATATATATATGTATATATATATATATATATAGATAGATAGATAGATAGATAGATAGATAGATAGATAGATAGATAGATAGATAGATAGATAGACATAGATTTATGTATAGTGTGCATTCATGCATGCATACATAGGTAGGTACATACAATACAAAAGGATCTGTAGACACAAACACACACACACATATACAGCTGCACATACATGATTTGTACCCCTTTCCTTTACCTTCCCTCCTCCTCCTCCCTAACCCCAAATCCCCCCTAACCCCAAATCCCTCCCACTTCCCAGCCCCTTCCAAACCTCCCCCAACCTCCCCCCCTTTTTCTTCCAACCACTCCTCAATCCCCATTTTAACTCCCTCCCCCTTCCTCCCCTGCCCTCTACACCCCTCCACCTCTCCCTCCACCCTTTTTCCTCCCTCCCCCATTCTATTCCACTCATTTTAATAACCTCATGAAGTTTTATAGCATGATGTCTCTCTCTCTTTACCTCTCTCTCTCTCTCTCTCTCTCTCTCTCTCTCTCTCTCTCTCTCTCTCTCTCTCTCTCTCTCTCTCTCTCTCTCTCTCTCTCTCTCTCTCTCTCTCTCTACTTCTCTCTGTCTATCTCTCTCCCTCTTCCTCTCCCTCTCCCTCATCCTCTCTCACTCTCCCTCTCTCGCATGTCTCTCGTAACGACTTCCTAAAAATCACCTTTTATGCCCTTGACCTTAAGGGCGTAAGTTGGCTGAAATAACAGCTTCGGGGCAATAACGTGAATTTAGTGTTTTTTGTAGGCCTATGTTTTTTGGGGGAGGGAGAGGGGAGGGGCGTTGAGGGGGGCTGGGAGTGGATGGGGGGGGGGTGAGGTATGTTGATGTATGTTGCCGTTTGAATGTGTATGCAGAGT
>NC_091567.1:37473150-37483701 GCF_042767895.1 Penaeus vannamei
CTCTTTCTCTCTCTCTCTCCCTCTCCTCTTTACTCTTTCACTCTTTCACTCTTTCACTCTTTCACTCTTTTCACTTCTCTTCTCTCTCTCTCTCTCTCTCTCTCTCTCTCTCTCTCTCTCTCTCTCTCTCTCTCTCTCTCTCTCTCTCTCTCTCCCTCTCTCTCTCTCTCTCCTTTGACCTTTCAAACCGTGAATCTCTGCAGCTAATATCGCCTCTAATCCATTTCTGCATTTTTTCTTTCTTTCTTTCTTTCTTATTTTCCTTCTCTTTTTATTGAACTCTCCAAAAATGGTATGTTGGATTGATTGAGGAAATCAATGTATTGCTGAAAAGATGAATGGATGTTTACTGAATTAATTTGTTTATTGGTATTATCAGTATTATTTATTTTATTTATTTATTTATTTATTTTTTATGACAGAATGGATACTCCCGTGTAAGCAAATTGGAAATCCATGACAGAAAACGGGAAATCCGTCACAGAAAACAGGAAATCCATCAACGAAAACGGGCAATCCATCACAGAAAACGGGAAATCCATCACAGAAAACGGGAAATCCATCACGGAAAACGGGAAATCAATCACAGACTCTGGATATCCATCACGGAAAACGGGAAATCCATCACAGAAAACGGGAAATCCATCACAGAAAACGGGAAATCCATAACAGAAAATGGGAAATCCGTCACAGAAAACAGGAAATCCATCAACGAAAACGGGAAATCCATCACAGAAAACGGGAAATCCATCACAGAAAACGGGAAATCCATAACAGAAAATGGGAAATCCATCATAGTTAAAGGGAAATCCATCACAGAAAACGGGAAATCCATTACAGAAAACGGGAAATCCATCACAGAAAACGGGAAATCCATCACGGAAAACGGGAAATCAATCAAGAAAAACGGGAAATCCTAAAACGAGAAAAACCACAGCGCATCTAAATATCCAACACAGAAAACGGGAATTTCACCACAAAAAATAGACCTAGAAATCCATCACAGAAAACCCCTCCAAAAAAAAAAAATCCATCACAGAAAATGGAGAGCCGCCCCCCGCCTCCCCCCCCCCCCCACAACTTCGGCAGCGGTTCTCCAGTGCCTCTCTCTATTTCGTACAACTAATACTGACGAATCTATTAGCAAATGGAAGTCTACCTCCCTTGCCTAAGGCGGTACAGCGACGGAGAAATTGTACATGTTACATTTTCGTGATTGCTGAGGCGAGAGGGGTGGGGGTGGGGAGGGGGGTGGGGGATAGATGATTGCGATTGTATGTGTGTGTGTGTGAGGATTGGATGAAGTGTGTTTGAATGTCTGTGTGTGTGAAGATGGGATGAGGCGTGTGTGTGGCTTTGTGTGAGAGAGAGAGAGAGAGAGAGAGGTTTGGATAAAGTGTGTTTGTATGTTTGTGTGTGTGTGTGTGTGTGTGTGTAGGTGTGTGCGTCAGTCTGTGAGACCACTTGGTATGCAAAGGCTTTTGCGTGTGCGTAGGCAGTTGTAGACCTAATGCACAAAAAAAAACAAATGAACAAAACAACATGCATTTACATCCACACAATAAAAACAACTTTGACGAAAAGAATATACACAAAATACCGTCAGCTGTTCCTCTAAAAGGATGAAGAAACGTGCAAGCGTTAGACAAAACACAACAAAAACAAAAAGAAAATATTAACCACTCTTCGCCATTACTCTTACGTGTACTTAGAAGACGGAAGACTTGCAGATGTAGTAGACATGAAAGTGTACATGAAGCAAGAAAGTACACACGCGTGTACGCACACAGACTACCCGTGGGAAATGTTGGGAAAAGCCACCTTAGAAGTATAGCTGTAAATTTTGTGCAATGTCTGTCTGTGTGCTTGTGGGCGAGGACTTAAACGCACACAGGCATGCAGGAACGCACGTAAATGCACGCACTTATACGAGAGAGAAAAATAGAGTGGAGGGAGTGAAAGAAAGGGGGAGAGAGAGACGGAGAGAGAAGGGGAGGGGGAGAGAGCGAGAGATAGATAGAGAGAGACAAACAGACAGAGGGGGAGGGAGAGAGTGCAAGCGAGAGAGAGAGACGGAGAGAGAGGGGGAGGGGAGAGAGCGAGAGATAGATAGAGAGAGACAAACAGACAGAGGGGGAGGGAGAGAGTGCAAGCGAGAGAGAGAGAGACGGAGAGAGAGGGGGAGGGGAGAGGAGCTTGAGGAAGATAGATAGAAGAGAGACAAACAGGAGCAGAGGGGGAGGGAGAGAGTGCAAGCGAGAGAGAGAGAGAGAGAGAGAGAGAGAAAGAGAGAAAGAGAGAAAGAGTGAAAGAGTGAAAGAGTGAAAGAGTGAAAGAGAGAAAGAGAGAGAGAGAGAGAAAAGAGAGAGAGGGAGGGAGAGAGCAAGCGAGAGATAGATAAAAAGAAAGAGAGAGAGAGAGATGGAGAGAGAACGAGAGAAAAAGAGAAAAAAAAAGTTCGACAGACAAACCGAAAAATAAATAGACATCCGCTGTCTGAGTGTGACTGATCCTATCCCTCCACACGCCCCTTCCCTTCCTAACAAGGGAAGGACTCAAGGATGGGCGTTCGGGGCTTCGATGTCCAGCCGCCCATCCCTTCCATCCTCCGCGCCCTCCCTCCCTCCCTCCCTCCCTTCCTCCTTCCCTCCCTTCCTTCCTTCCTTCCTCCTTCCCTCCCTTCCTTCCTTCCTTCCTCCCTCCCTCCCTCCCTTCCTTCCCTCCCTCCGTCCTTCCCTCCCTCCACCTATCCCCCCCTCCCTCCACCTATCCCCCTCTCTCCCTCCCTCCCTCCACCTATCCCTTTTTGGCCCCACGAGAGTCCTTCGGGAGGGAGGGGGGAGGGGGAGGGGGGGGACAGGACCTCCCTCGGCCTCGACCTTTGACCCCGGTGGCTCGACCTCGTCTCTCGCCCTCGACCTCAGGATTTGTCTGGAGTCTGAGGCCGTTTTCCTTCTTGCTTGATTTTTTTTTTTTTTTTTTTTTTTTTTACTATGCTTTGTAATTGTTTTGTTTTCTCTGTCTCTGTCTCTGTCTGTCTGTCTGTCTGTCTGTCTGTCTGTCTGTCTGTCTGTCTGTCTGTCTGTCTGTCTCTCTCTCTCTCTCTCTCTCTCTCTCTCTCTCTCTCTCTCTCTCTCTCTCTCTCTCTCTCTCTCTCTCTCTCTCTCTCTCTCTCTCTCTCTCTTTCTCTCTATCTATCTATCTATCTCCCCTTATTCCTTTTCCATTTTTCGTGCTCCCTTCGTCTTCTTTCTTCCTTTCCTTGTTTTTGTTCTTGATTTCTTTCTTGTTTTTTCTCCTTCTCCGTCTTCCTCTCTTCTCTTCCTCTTTCTGCTTCCACTTCCTCCGTCCCCTTATTCACCCTCTCTTCCTCTCCCTCTTCCTCCTTCTTCCTCCTCTACGTCAATAATTAATAATGAAAAAAAAAACGACAAAGAATTAAATAGTAAGGAACGACGAGAATAAAAAAATCACTTGATAATTGATGATTTAAAGAAGGAAAACAAAATGAAAATATATATAGATGCAAAGAATTGTAAAGACGGGAAAGAATACAATAAAAAACACAATGAAACAAAATAATAATAAAAAAAACAGTGAAACAAATTAATTTTTAAAAATAAAATAATAAAAGATAAAGAATAATAAAAAGATAAAAGCAAAATAATAAAAGATAAAAAATGACAATAAAAAGATAAAACAAAATAATACAAATAAAGCATTAAAAGAATATGAAAGACGCGATTAAAATTTACGCTCGTCGCCACACCTTCGTCCTGCGTCTCTGCCTTCAGTGCCCCGCCAGACGTTGAAGGAGGAGGAGGCGTTGTAGAAGTGCTTCTTTTTTTTCATCTCTCCCACACCTCTTGACGTTTATTATCCTTGCTTTTCTTTCTCTTCTCCTCTTAATCCTCGTTCTCCTTTCTTCCCACTCCCTTTCTCTACCTCCCTCCTATCTCCCACTTCTCTTCCTCCTCATCCTCCTTTCCTCCTGCTCCCTTGCTCTGCCTCCCTCCTTCTATCTCCCACTTCTCTTCCTCCTCATCCCCCTTTCTTCCTACTCCTCTTCACCTCCTCTTTCTCCATCTCCCTTTCTCCCTTCCCTTTCCTCCCACTCCCAAACCTCTCTCCTCCTCCTCTTCCATTCACTTCCTCTCTTCGTAATTCCTTTCACCCTCTGCCCCTCTTTCTCCTAAACCACTTACTCTTTTAAAAGGAACATCCCTCTCTCTCTCTTCTCCTTCTTGCTCTTCTTCCTCCTGCTCCTTTTCCTCCTCCTCCTGCTCCCTTCCTCTCTCTTCTTCTTCCTCCTCTTCCTCCTCCTCCTCCTCCTCCTCCTCTTCTTCCTCTTCCTCTTCCTTCTCCTCCCTCTCCTCCCTTCCTCTCTCTCTCTCCACCTATTGCTCTCGTCCTCTCTCTCTCCAAAGGAATATTCTCTCTCTTTCCTCTTCTTCTTTTTCTTCTTCCTCCTCTTCCTCCTCCTCCTCATCCGCGTCCTCCTCCCAACCTTCCTCCTTCTCCTTCTGCTTCTCCTTCGTCTTTTCCTCCTCGTCCCCCTACTCCTACCTCTACTCCTCCCTTCCCATCTCCTCTCTAGTATCCACTTATCCCTCTCACTCCCTCCCCCCCTTCTCTCCCTCTCTCCTTCCCCTCCCTCCCTCTCCTTCCCTCCCTTCCCTTCCCTTCCTTCCCTTCCCTTCCCTTCCCTTCTTCCTTCCCTTCCCTTCCCTTCCTCTTCCCCTTCCCTTCCCTTCCCCTTCCGTCCCTTCCTTCCCCTTTTCCCTTCCCTCCCTTCCTTCTTCCTTCCTTTCCCTTCCTTCCTTCCTTCCTTCCTTCCCTTCCCTTCCCTTCCCTTCCCTTCCCTTCCCTTCCCTTCCCTTCCCTTCCCTCTCCCTCCTTCCCTTCCCTCTCCCTCCCTCCCTCCCTTCCCTCTCTCACCCTCCCTCTCTTCTCCCTCCCTTCCCTCTCCCTCCCTCCACCTCCCTCTCCTTCTACCTCCCTCCCTCCCTCCCTCCCTCCCTCTCTCTCCCTTCCCTCCCTCTCCTTTCCCTCCCTCTCCCTCCCTCTCTCTCCAAAGGGAGCATCCTCAGGGACTCGCGAGACAATGCCATCCATTATCTCGCCAAAACTTCGGGATTGGTATCGGTCCTTGAGCTTCTTATCTCTCGGGAGGAGGTTAGAGGCCCGGATGAGGGCGGGGGGGTGGGCGGGGAGGAGATAGGGGCGGGTGGAGGGAGAGGGGAAGGGTGGGGGAAAGGGAGAGGACAAGAGGCGAAAGAGGGGAGATGGGGCCCCAGGTGGAGGAAGAAGGGGAAGGGAGAGAAATTGGCAGGTGAAGGAAGGAGGGGAAGGGGAAAAGGGGGGAAGGGGCAGGAGATCGGATGAAGAGGGGGAAGGGGGGAAGGGGAAGGGGAAGCACTGGCGAGGTGAAGGTGAGAGGAAGGAAAAGAGGAGAGGGCAACATAGGAGATGGAGGGTGGGTGAAGGAAGAGGGGAAGGAGAGGGAAGATAAAAGCGATGAGGGAGGAGGGGAGGAGGAGGAGGAAGAAGAAGGAAGGAGAGAAGGAAAGAAGAAAGGATGGAAGGAAGAGAGAAGAGGGAAGAAACAGGGCAATAGATGGTAAGTGGGGGGAGAACAGGAAAAGGAGGGGGAAAAGGTAAAGGAAGGGAATAGAAGAAGGGGTGATGAAAGGGGAGAAATAAGAGAAAGAAGAAGGGGAAGAGGAAGAGAGAATAGGGAAAGGAAATAAAAGGAAATGAGAAGAAGAAAAGAGGAATAGAAGAGAAATGAGATGAGAGAGATGAAAAAAATGTAAAGCCAAGAAAAATAAGACAAATAGAACTAAAGAGTAAAAGAAAAAAGCTGCAGTAGGAGGAGGGATAAAGATTGGAAGAGGGGAATAGGAGAGGGGAGAGGAGGAGGTCTTAACAGGCCCTTCCAGCTGATGAAGAGGGCGTGAACAATCTGCTACGGGATGGAAGGAGGGAATTAGGAGGGGGAAGAGGAGAGGCAACGAAAGAAAGAGGAGAGAGAGAAGGCAGAAGTGAGAGCAGAGATGGAGGAGAGAAGGAGGGAATTAGGAAGGCAGAAGAGGAGAGGAGCAGAGAAGGAGAGGAGAGAGAGAGAAGAAGGAATTGGGAAGGGACAGAGAAGAGAGGCAGAGGAAGGAGAAAGGAGACAGTAGGAGGGAATTAGGAGGGGGCAGAAGAGAGGCAGAGAAGGAGAGAGGAGAGAGAAGGAGGGAACTAGGAGGGGCCGGAGGAGCGGCAACGAAAGTGACAGGAGTGAGATGAAGGAATTAGGAAGGGACAGAAGAGAGGCAGAGAAGGTGAGAGGAGATAAAGAGAAAGAGAGAGGGAGAGAGATATGATTTGATCTAATCAGTTTATTACGCCCAGTGGACGGCAGACGAGAGAGAGATAGAGAAGGAGAGAGAGGAAAGGTCGGAAAATGAGGTAACAGAAAAGCCGATTTAAAAAATTAAAGCAGAAAAAAAGAGATAGAGGAAAGAAGAGAGAGAGAGAGCGCGAGATAAAGAGAGAGAGAGAGAGAGAGAGAAGGGGGGGAAAGGGAGAGAGCGAGAGCGAGAAAGAGAGAGGGAGAGAGAGAGAGAGAAACTAAAGAAAAGAGAGCTAAGAATGAAAGAAGAAGCAAGAGAGAGATAAAAAAAAAAAATAATGAGCTATCCAGTTAAGCCGACAAAACGGAGCCGAAGTTTAGATTTCCGAACAGAAAAATTCGGCCTCTTTTTTTCTTTTTTTCTTTCTCTTTTAGGACGATCGGCGAAATTCGGTCATGTTGGGGTCGATCGGCGAAATTCGGTCATGTTGGGGTCGATCGGCGAAATTCGGCCTTTTTTCTAGGACCATTGTCAATATTCGGCATTTTTTTTTCTTTTTAGGACGATCGGCAAAATTCGGCTTTTCTTCTTCTTCTTCTTCTTCTTCTTCTTCTTCTTCTTCTTTTGAGGAGACGACCGGCGAAATTCGGCCATTTTTTTAGGACGATCCGCGAAATTCGGCCATTTTTGGGGACGATGGCAAGCCGTTGGAGGGATTCTACTTACGGACCAACTAACAAAATTGTGTCTGAAGCTATTTCGAATCTGAGACGATTTCGAGAACCTGGGGCCTTATTGGAGGGGAAAATTGACTATGATTGAGTAGGAGAGGGAGAAAGAGGGGAAGAGGGAAGAAGGAAGGAAGGAAGGAGTGAGGGAGGGAAGTAGAGAGGAAGGAAGGAAGAAGTGAGGGAGGAAGGAAGGAAGAAGTGAGGAAGGGAAGTAGGGAGGGAGGAAGGAGCGAGGGAGGGAAGTAGGGAGGAAGGAAGGAAGAAGTGAGGGAGGGAAGTAGGGAGGAAGGAAGAAGTGAGGGAGGGAAGTAGGGAGGAAGGAAGGAGCGAGGGAGGGAAGTAGGGAGGAAAGAAGGAAGAAGTGAGGGAGGAAGGAAGGAAGGGAGAGAAGTAGGGAAGGAGAGAGAGAGAGGAGAACGAGGAAGGAGGGAAGAAGGAAGAGAGAGAGATAAGGGGAAATGGTATGTAGCGCAGAGAGGCAATCATAAACTGAGAAAGAGACAGATAGACAAAGAGATTAAAAGAGATTAATCCTTTCCTCACAGATATTCATAGCATCCGGTCTCTCTCTCTCTCTCTCTCTCTCTCTCTCTCTCTCTCTCTCTCTCTCTCTCTCTCTCTCTCTCTCTCTCTCTCTCTCTCTCTCTCTCTCCCTCTCTCCTTCTCCCTCTCCCTCTCCCTCTCCTCTCCTCTCCCTCTCCCTCTCCCTCTCCCTCTCCCTCTCCCTCTCCCTCTCCCTCTCCCTCTCCCTCTCCCTCTCCCTCTCCCTCTCCCTCTCTCTCATCACAATTTCCAACGGGTATGAGAAAATAGATTATGCAATAAAGATAGAAAGATAAATATTGCGATTAAGAGAGACAGATCAAAATGGACAGACATTTCCCCCAAGTAAGACAGTAAGATGTCGAAATGGGACAGAATAGGCAGTTAGACACAGGTCGCAATTAAGATAAGATAGATAAGTAGATAGACACTGCAATTAAGAAGTGTCTACTTGAATTGCAAATGTAGGCCGATTAAGATTCAATTACCATATTGGACTGTTCCCTCCATTTGCTTGTTTGTTTGTTTGTTTTTTGTTTTTGTTGTTGTTGTTTTCTTTCTTTTTCTTAGAACAGGAGATATAGCTTACCATATAAAATAACAGATGAGATATAGAGAGGAGAAGGGGGGAAAGAGAGGGGAGAGAGAGAGAGAAAGAGAGAGAGAAGGGAGCGGGATAGACAGACTGCAAGAGAAAGAAAAGAGAGAAAGAGCGAAACTGAAGAAAGTGAGATAGATAGAGAGAGAGACATACAGACAGAGAGACAGCAAAATAAAGAAGAGTGAGAAAAAGAGAAGAAAAGAGCGATATTGAAACTGATAAAAAAGAGAGAATACAGCAACAGAAAGAAAAGAGAAAAAAGAGAAGAAAAGTAAACGGAGCGAAACTGAAGAGAGAGAGAGAGAGAGAGAGAGAGAGAGAGACAGGAAGAGAGAGCGAGAAAGAGAGAGAGAGAGAGAAAGAGAGAGAGAGAGAGAGAGAGAGAGAGAGAGAATGAGAGAGAATGAGAGAGAGAGAGAGAGAGAGAGAGAGAGAGAGAGAGAGAGAGAGAGAGAGAGAGAGAGAGAGAGAGAGAGAGAGACAGGAAGAGAGAGCGAGAAAGAGAGAGAGAGACACACACACACGAAGAGAGTGTGCGAGGGCGAGAAATCGAAAAAGGGCTTAATACCTCTCGCCCCAAGAAAAAAAATTTAAAAAGGGGGAAAATGAAATGATTAAAAGTGATTTTCTTCCTCCAATGGCTCGACGTAAGTGGCTAAGGAAGTCTACGGGACTGTTGGAGGCTGAGTGAGTTCATCGCTAAGGATAAAAAGAGGATTTTGATCGGGGAAAAGTGAAGAGGGATTTGCCCGCCTCTTCGTGTGTGTGTGTGTGTGTGTGTGTGTGTGTGTGTGTGTGTGTGTGTGTGTGTGTGCGTAGTAGTGTGTATTTATGTGTTTTTTGTGTATATGTGTGTGTGAGTGAATGCATTTCCTTGTCTATTTATTTACCTACCAACCCACCTCTTAGTCTGTCTGTCTATAGACCCTTAAATTTATCATATCAATCAATATTTCGACCTCAATACACCCGTAGCCATTCACAACACCCAATCTCACATAGCATTTTGGAATTACACCTTTTCATAAACTTCATTCAACTCAATCTCATTTTTTTCTCAAATTCTCTGGAGCTTACTTAATCTATATAGTTTTTTAAAAGCTTACTGAAGTTTATGAAGCTTTTGTTTCACTTCTGAGCTTCATTTGAGGTTCAGTTCGAAGCAATGAATCGTTCGATACACTCGGGATGCGAACGAATCTTTTGTCCAATTTTTTTTTTTTTTTCTCTCTCTCTCTCATCTTGGGAATCAGAAGAGGAAAATTTTGGAAATTACAAGTGGAAAATGTTATGTTTGTGTGTGTGCACTTGAACTGCATTTGTGTGTGTGCGTGTGAGTATGAGTATGTGCGTGTCTTTTTATTATGTTTATGAGTGTAGGTGTATGTGTATATAAGTATATGTGTATCTATGTGAATGTATATGCATATTCGTTTAGTTACGAATTGAATACTAAAAGGAGGCTAAAACTGTTCAATTTATATGATCTAATAATGAAATACGAGAAAAGGATGATAAAAACTACAACTAATAAACTGTTTTATATTTCCTTTTTCTTTAATTTTCATATTTTTATCCGTAATTTGAAAGTGGATAAGACTTGTACCAATTCCCTTCCTCCCTCCCTCCCTTCCTGCTTCCTGGCATTGCCTCTTCCCTCTCCCCCTCCCCTTCTCCCCACCCCTACCCCTCTTCCACACCCCTCTCCACCCCTCCACCCTATCCTCCTCCCCTTATTCCACCCACCACCCTCCACGCCCCAAACCCCACCCCCCTTACCCCTCCTCCATATCACCTCTCACTGCATTCCCCCCTATCCCCCTACCCTCTCCACCCCTCCCCCTTACCTTCACCCCTCCCCACCCTCACCCCCCACCACCCTCCACCCATCCCCCACCCCATACCCCTCCTCCATATCACCCTACCCCCTACGCCCCTTCCACCCCACCACCCTACCCTTCCCTCTTACCCTCGCCCCTCCACCCTTCACCCTATCCCTCACCACCCCCACCACCCCCACCACCTTCCCCCCAACCCCTTCCCCCCTTCCCCCAACCCCTCCCCAACTTTACTCCGAAACTCGTGTATTTATAAATAAAACGGCCGTTGTATAGAATTTCAATATCTGCCGTAACGTGGGTATTGGAGTCCCGTTCCCGAGTTTGCGTGAGTTTAAGATGCGTTTGTATTGTAGGGGGAGGGGAGGGAGGGGGGGGAGGGGGGTGGGGGGGAAGTGGGTGGATGGGTGGGTGTGTGGGAGGGGGTGTCCGTCTGTGCTTCTGTGTGTGGGTGTGGGTGTGTGTGTGTGTGTGTGTGTGTGTGTGTGTGTGTGTGT
>NC_091567.1:37489201-37499201 GCF_042767895.1 Penaeus vannamei
AGAGTGCGGATGTGACGTCATGAATTCAAGAGTGTGGATGTGACGTCATGAATTCAAGAGTGTGGATGTGACGTCATGAATTCAAGAGTGTGGATGTGACGTCATGAATTCAAGAGTGCGGATGTGACGTCATGAATTCAAGAGTGTGGATGTGACGTCATGAATTCAAGAGTGCGGATGTGACGTCATGAATTCAAGAGTGTGGATGTGACGTCATGAATTCAAGAGTGTGGATGTGACGTCATGAATTCAAGAGTGTGGATGTGACGTCATGAATTCAAGAGTGTGGATGTGACGTCATAAATTCAAGAGTGTGGATGTGACGTCATGAATTCAAGAGTGCGGATGTGACGTCATGAATTCAAGAGTGTGGATGTGACGTCATGAATTCAAGAGTGTGGATGTGACGTCATAAATTCAAGAGTGTGGATGTGACGTCATGAATTCAAGAGTACGGATGTGACGTTATGAATTCAAGAGTGTGGATGTGACGTCATGAATTCAAGAGTGCGGATGTGACGTCATGAATTCAAGAGTGCGGATGTGACGTCATGAATTCAAGAGTGTGGATGTGACGTCATGAATTCAAGAGTGCGGATGTGACGTCATGAATTCAAGAGTGCGGATGTGACGTCATGAATTCAAGAGTGCGGATGTGACGTCATGAATTCAAGAGTGTGGATGTGACGTCATGAATTCAAGAGTGTGGATGTGACGTCATGAATTCAAGAGTGCGGATGTGACCTCATGAATTCAAGAGTGTGGATGTGACGTCATGAATTCAAGAGTGTGGATGTGACGTCATAAATTCAAGAGTGCGGATGTGACGTCATGAATTCAAGAGTGTGGATGTGACGTCATGAATTCAAGAGTGCGGATGTGACGTCATGAATTCAAGAGTGTGGATGTGACGTCATAAATTCAAGAGTGTGGATGTGACGTCATAAATTCAAGAGTGTGGATGTGACGTCATGAATTCAAGAGTGCGGATGTGACGTCATGAATTCAAGAGTGTGGATGTGACGTCATGAATTCAAGAGTGCGGATGTGACGTCATAAATTCAAGAGTGCGGATGTGACGTCATGAATTCAAGAGTGTGGATGTGACGTCATGAATTCAAGAGTGTGGATGTGACGTTATGAATTCAAGAGTGTGGATGTGACGTCATGAATTCAAGAGTGTGGATGTGACGTCATGAATTCAAGAGTGTGGATGTGACGTCATGAATTCAAGAGTGCGGATGTGACGTCATGAATTCAAGAGTGTGGATGTGACGTCATGAATTCAAGAGTGCGGATGTGACGTCATGAATTCAAGAGTGTGGATGTGACGTCATGAATTCAAGAGTGCGGATGTGACGTCATGAATTCAAGAGTGCGGATGTGACGTCATGAATTCAAGAGTGTGGATGTGACGTCATGAATTCAAGAGTGCGGATGTGACGTCATGAATTCAAGAGTGCGGATGTGACGTCATGAATTCAAGAGTGCGGATGTGACGTCATAAATTCAAGAGTGCGGATGTGACGTAATAAATTCAAGAGTGCGGATGTGACGTAATAAATTCAAGAGTGTGGATGTGACGTCATAAATTCAAGAGTGCGGATGTGACGTCATAAATTCAAGAGTGCGGATGTGACGTAATAAATTCAAGAGTGCGGATGTGACGTCATGAATGTAAGAGTGCGGATGTGACCTCATAAATTCAAGAGTGTGGATGTGACGTCATAAATTCAAGAGTGCGGATGTGACGTCATAAATTCAAGAGTACGGATGTGACGTCATCATTGACAGAGTGCGGATGTGACGTCATAAATTCAAGAGTGCGGATGTGACGTCATGAATGTAAGAGTGCGTGCGTGACGTCATCATTGAAAGAGTGCGGATGTGACGTCATAAATTCAAGAGTGTGTAATGGCATCATGAATGTAAGAGTGCGTGCGTGACGTCATCATTGAAAGAGTGTAGATGTGACGTCACATATTCAAGTGTGTACCTGACGTCATAAATATAAGAGAGCGTATTAGACATAGAGACAACTACAAACTTATAGATTTATTTTTGAAGGGAAAATAGAAAAGGAAATGTAAGATGTAATATGAAATTATGCAATATATCATCAAATCATATATTACATGTCTGTTTGTGTATTTGTATTTGTGAATTTCTGCGTGTTTGTGTGTGTGTGTGTGAGGGGGGGTGTATGTGTTTTGTGAGTGTTTTTTGTATGTGCTTTTTGTGTGTGTTTTTGTATGTGTTTTTGTGTTTGTTTTTGTATGTTTTGTGCGTGTATTTTTGTATGTTTTGTGTGTTTTTTGTATGTGTTTTGTGTGTTTTATATGTGTTTTGTGTGTGTGTGTGTCTAGTTTGATACAATCTACTTAATTTACATAGTCAGGCAGGCAGATAAATGAATAGACATTGTTAGCGTGACTAGCATACAAAAACGCAAGAACTCAAAACAATAAAAAAGACAGACAATATCTTTTTAAAAAATGAAAATAACTAGTGCTACATAAAAAAGGGAAAATCTATATTTGGTTTCCACAATCCCTTCTTTTCGCTTTTTTTGTTGTTGTTTATTTATCTATCCATCCTTGCACCTGCCTCGTTCTCTATCTGTCTATACACACACAAACGCACACACACACACACGCACACACACACACACTCACACGCACGCACACACACGCATATATATATGTATGTGTGTGTGTATATATATATATATATATATATATATATATATATATATATATATATATATATATATATATCACCCTCTCCCTCTCCCTCTCTCCCTTTTTCATTTTCACTGCAGGTACTTTGCATATCACAACACAGGTCACGAGATATGAACAGCAAAGCAAAATTAACAAAGCACACACACGCACATACACACAAAAAACAGTCTCTCTCTCTCTCTCTCTCTCTCTCTCTCTCTCTCTCTCTCTCTCTCTCTCTCTCTCTCTCTCTCTCTCTCTCTCTCTCCCTCTCTCTCTCTCTCTCTTGCTCGCTCTCTCTCTCTCTCTTTCTCTCTCTCTCTCTCTCTATCTATCTATCTCTCTCCCCCTCCCTCTCTCTCTCCCTTTCCCTCTCCCTCCCTCTCTCCCTCTCCCTCCCCCTCCCTCTCTCCTCCCTCCCTCCCTCTCTGTCATCTTCACCTCACATGAACAGCAAAACAAAACAAAAACAAAACAAAATGAATAAACAAATACAAAACAAATAAATAAAACCTGTCACCCTTTCTGCCTGCCTCCCCATCATTAGCATGCACACACGGAGGTTTGGGCCCCTGATAAAGCCCCAGGGAATTTGGTACTTGATAAAACCTGAAGAAATCTGTGTCAGGGAGTGAGTGGCTTGGGAAAGGGAGTATGTGTGATATATTAACATATTCGCATGTCTGTGCGTACGATTGGGGGGAGTGTGTGTAACTGCCGACAGGCTTTTAAGGGAGGAGTAAAAGTTGTGTGGGTTTAATGAATGGGGGAAATTGATAAAGGAAAATGGGAGGTGGTGTTTTTTTTTCTTTCTTTTTTCTGATTTTGTACGTTAGGAATTATTGTTTTTTGTGTGTGTGTTTGCTTTTTATCTTATTTTGTACGTTAGGAATAATTGCTTTGTTTGTGTGTGTTTTTTTTCTTTTTTTGTGATAGGATATGATATAGGATATAGGAATGGACAAACATACAGATATACAAATAGACAGATGTAAAGAAAGAGACAGACAGAAAGGACAAACAGATAATAAGTCATAGAGAGAAGAATCGAGAGAAAACACAAAGAAAGTAAACACGTTCACCTTCACCTTAATCTTTATTTTATGAGGTAAATAATATTTAAACAAAGAAAAAATATATATATTCAAAACAGGCAAACGACAGCTTAATATATTCTGTCGCGCGCACGTGTGTGTGTACGAGTGTGTATATGTGTACGTGTGTGAGTGTGTGTGTACCTGTCCGTGTGTGTGTGTGTGTGCGTTTGTGAGTGTGTATACCTGTGTGCGTGAGTGTGTGTGTGCCTGTGCGTGTGTGTGTGTGTGTGTGTGTGTTTGCGTTTGTGAATGTGTATACCTGTGTGCGTGAGTGTGTGTGTGTGTGTGCCTGTGTGAGTGTGTATACCTGCGTGTATGCGTGTGCGCGCGTGTGCATGTGTGAAAGTAATCTAAATTGAATCCGATATGGTTAACTCTCTCCTTGATTTTTATTAAACAAGGTGAGTGAGCAAGACCAACTGTTCGTGCGTTTGTTTGCTGTTCGGATGTCTTGCAGCCGTTTATATTCGGGCGTATCCTGTTCAACTCGGCCGTAAAAATATCGTAAAGTACGTTCCTTGGGAGGAGAGTGAGGCAGAGACGTTAATCTCTGCCTTCAATCGCCGTTCTCTGCGCTCGGAAAATTTTAATGTTCGATTCCTTTTTTTTTTTTTTTTTAGATGAGTTTGGCCTGAAATGAAAATGGGAAGAGCAAAGAAAACGAGAATAATGTAAACTGTAGATGAAACGGAAATACAAAGGTGTGCATACATCACGCACATATACATACACACACACACACACACAAACACACACAAACACACACACACACACACACACACACACACACACACACACATATATATAGGATATTATTGCCTGCAAACTGGCGGGAGTTAGCAATATTTTTGTCATTCTTTCCCATAATATAGACTTATTTAGCGTAATGAACTCAAAATTCCATTCTTTTCATAAATCTTTATTCTGAGTTGTGATAGCGAAGAGTGAAAATAAACAAGACAGACCTATTTAGAAAAACAAGCCATTTTATTAAGTTTGTTTCTAAGTTCATTTGAAGTTTAAAAGTAACACATGTTTAACCCAAAGTCGCCTCTATGTGCCAGTGTACTTTGGATAATAGTGATATAAGAGTTAATGGTTTGTTAGATAGTAATAGTAACGTTAGTAATAATAGTAGTGAATTGATGATAATGACGATAATGATAATGTTGGGGATAGTAAATATGTAAGTAGTAATAATGGCAATGATACAACTACTAATGATAATGATATGAATAGTAACAATAATGGCAATGATAATAATAATAATGATATTTATGATGATGATAATGATAGTGGTAATGGTAACGATAATGATAATGATGACGATGACAGCGATGATGATGATGATGATAATAATAATAATGAAAATAATTATAATAGTAATAATAATAATAACAATAATAATAATAGTAAATATAATAACAATAATGAATATAATTATAAGGAAGTACCAGAAACCTTTCCTATGAAAGTATTAGGAAAAACAAATGAATCTCTTTGACACCAAATATTAAATATCAAATGATGGAATAAAAGAAAAAGATGATTAGACAAAATGAGAAAAAAAAAGTTGCAGGTTACTTTTTTTCTTTTTTTTTTTTTCTTTTTTTCGAGAAGCAGATGACTAAAAAGGCAAAAAGGTTTAGTGAATAATTTTGCGTCAATAGTACTTGGCTGAAGAAGCCCGTAGGCAAATCCCACGGAGATTTTTTACACAGATTTTTTTTTTTTTTTTAAGAAGATTTAAAGTTATAGATAGATAGATAGATAGGTAGGTAGATAGATAGATATATATATATAGATAGATAGATAGATAGATAGATAGATAGATAGATAGATAGATAGATAGATAGATAGATAGATAGATACATTAATTTAATCTATTAGAGTTGAAGAAACAAATGAGGCAAATTATGCGATTTAGAGATCCAAATATATAGGTGCTAGCTTTATCCTTAACATTTATTTGAGTCTGTCAAAGAAATATTACATAAACATACACACAATAAAAGTAAAACATTAATCTGTAACCGAAAACAGTAAGAAGGTTGAAAAACTGGATAGAATACATTATTAAATTAATATAATTATCGTAATAATTATTTCATGTAAAAAGACACTTAATTCTTAATTCTTTACAATCAAAATTATAAATGGTTGCTGTAAATCTAGAACTGTTTAAAGTAGATTGTACAAAAACGTTTAAGGGATTGGAACGTAATAAATTGACTACTCGGACTTATACTGAAATGAGATTATGAGAAAATAAGATTACCTTGTGTGTGTGTGTGTGTGTGTGTGTGTGTGTGTGTGTGTGTGTGTGTGTGTGTGTGTGTGTGTGTGTGTGTGTGTGTGTGTGTGTGTGTGTGTGTGTGTTGTGTGTGTGTGTGTGTGTGTGTGTGTGTGTGTGTGTGTGTGTGTGTGTGTGTGTGTGTGTGTGTGTGTGTGTGTGTGTGAGTGTTTATATAACAAATTAGGCGAGGGAATCTCTCATCACCAGTTTTGTTTAATTTGGAATCGACTGAAAAAAAATAAACAGGGAAATAAAAGGTTCAATAATACAATTCACCCCCCCCCCAAAAAAAATAATAATAATAATAAATAAAAAAGAAAAATAAAAAGAAATAAAACAGAGCATATAACAGAAAGATAAATAAAGCATGTTCGAAAAACGAAGGGGAACTAAAATAAAACGCAAAAACTGACATCTTAATGCTCAAATAAACAAAGATCAAATAAATACAGCACCCAAGGGAAAAATTGCAATAAGCAGTACTGTTGCAAAGAGTCTTGAAGGCCGATGCATCGCCAAGTCTTAGCTTACGGAAGTGAAAGGTATAAATCTTAAATTACGAAATGAAAAGATTAAATTATTGTCTCTGAAGATCACCTGGAAAAAAAATAATAAAAGCAGACATGAAGAACAATAAAATCATATTACCAAATGAAAAAAAGGGAAAAGAAAAGAAAAAAAGAATAGAAAAAAGGCTTCTTTATATCTCTTTACAAAAGTTTAAGCGGAGAACAATTCTTAATAAAACTTAAGAGCTACATAGAAGGTAAAAGATCTTGTAGAAGAAGACAAAGGAGCAAAAATAAACAAGTAATATCAAATAAATAATTTAATATTCAGGGTTAAAGAAGAAGACAAAGGAGCAAAATAAACAAGTAATATCAAATAAATAATTTAATATTCTGGGTTAAGGAAGTATGAGGCGAATATATGAGGACAAGGAAGCATATGAGGACTTAGAGGACTTCCCTCAGCTGACGTGTAAGGCAATGGATAAGGGATGGTGATCAGCATAGTGATGAGGAGGAGAGGGAGGTGATGGTGAGGATGGTGGTGATGGTGATTATGATGATGATGGTGGTGATGATGGTGATTATGATGATGGTGGTGGTGGTGGTGATGATAAGGCGATGGATAAGGATTATGATGATAATAATGATAAACAAAACAACAGCAATGACAATAACAGAAATAATGACAGCAATAACAACGACGATACCAATAAAAGAGAAATAACAAGAAAATACGATAACAGAATAGACAAAGACACCCAAGGAAAAAAGAAAAGAAAAATACCACGGGTCCTCCACCACGCCCCTACACGCCCCTATTTCGGTCCTGCAGTCGGCCGTTCTACCTGGTTAATTAAGGCAGTTCCTTCGTCCTTTTAAGATTACCACTTGCACTTTTTTCTATTATGGTGATTTTTTTTAAGATTACCACTTGCAGTTTTTTCTAATATGTTGTTTTTTTAAGATTACCACTTGCAGTTATTTTTCTATTATGGTGTTTTTTGTTCCTTCGTCCTTTTAAGATTACCACTTGCAGTTGTTTTTCTATTATGGTGTTTTTTTTTAAGATTACCACTTGCAGTTTTTTCTAATATGTTGTTTTTTTTAAGATTACCACTTGCACTTTTTTCTATTATTGTGTTTTGTTTGTGAATGAAATAGTCCAGGGATTTGCACTTTTTTGTACTATTATTGTGTTCTTTTTTTGTGAATGAAATAGTCCGTGGGGGAATTGTGTCCCCTGGGGTGTTCATAAGTGATAATATATGACAAATTACCTATGACGGATAATATATCACAAATTGATATATGACAAATTGATAATATATGACAAATGATAATATATGACAAGTGAGGATATATGACAAATTACATATGACGGATAATATATGACAAATTGATAATATATGACAAATGATAATATATGAAAAGTGATAATATATGACAAATTATATATGATATAATCACGGGGTGAAAAAAGAATTATTATTACCTTGTGAAATGACGGTCGCCATGGAATAACATAACGTCATAAATAATTTGTCACCATTAGCATCGCCATTTCGAATCTGATCAGCAAAATGAACCTCTATGTGTAAGTACATAAGACCAGTTTTAGTAACGTAAGCCTATGGGAAGCGAGGTATGGAACTTTTTTGGCCCGAAAGATGGTAGATTAAGAGAAATTTGATCAGCAAAGAAGAGTTGTTGTTTTTTTAATCTTTACACCCCTGTACTCCATTCTACACTGCTGCTACAACTAATTTTATTACACTAGGGTTTTTACTATTTTTTCTATAGTGCTGCTACTAGTTTTTTTTAAGAATCAGACTAAAATACTTAAGAAATAAAGGCGAAAGTGAGAGGCACCATCACCTCCGGATCACTCGAAATCTAGACAATAGATTTTGCTCTGTGCATTGTTCCCAAAACCATTATCGGTTTTGTCACATTTGATGATCATTCTCTTTGCTGCCTCTCCCTCTCTCTCTCTCCTCTCTTCTTCCCTCGCTCTCCTTCCTCCTCCCTCCCTTTTCTCTTTCCTTCCCTCCTTTTCCTCTCTCTCCTTCCTTCCCTCCTCCCTCTTTCTTTTTCTCCTCCCTCTCCCTCCTTCCCTCCCTCCCTCTCTTCCTCCTTCCCTCCCCTCTCCCTCCCTCTTCCTCCCTCCCTCCCTACTCACCTCTCTCCTTTCCTCCCTCCTTCCCTTCCTCCCTCTCTCCTTCCCTCCCTCCTTCCCTCCCCTCTATCTCTTCCTCCTTCCTTCCCTTCACTCGCCCATACAAGGGGAGAGTTGAAAAGAGGATTGACTCTTCACCCTTGACCTCCTGACCTCCTTTGAAGTGAGGTCAAGGGAGGTCACTTCGTACGAAATTTTGAGATGCAACGTTAACAGGTTGGTTCGAAATGTCACCTGGGAGAGATGGAAAGAGATTTGGTTCAATGTTTTGGATCACTCTGTAGCTGCGTTTTCTTTAAGGGGAGAGAAATAACCGTTTTCTGTGGCTGTAAAGGCAAGAAAGCGGGAAATTAAAGAAAACGGGAAACAACAATACTTAAAAGCAAGACAGCGGGAAATGAAATAGAAACGGGAAACGGGAATACTTTCATGTGAGAAATGGAGTGAGAATTATTCAAATACAGCAAATGATAAAAAAAAATGACTGATATAAACAAGAAGTTTTTTGTTTTTGTTGTTTTTTTCATCCAGTGGCCCGGTCTAAGAGTTCGCTTATTTCAAACAAAATACATCGCCATTATTTATCCAATTTTAGAGACATTTACAAAGTTTCTCTCTACAATTTTTTTTTAAACATTCGAGCAGTAGCGTGGCTGTAGATGGAAGGGGATTTGAATTCAGAGGTGAGTAGGCATTTACAAAGAATCGCCAAGGTTGCAGAAATTGGCATCAATGGAGTGCAAATCGGCTTAGGGGATTAGGGGATTTCAGTGCCCGAGTGCCCCGTCCTCCTGCACTTCGACTAATACCCCATTAGCGAGACACTTGGCCACGGTGCTGCTTATAAGTCTACAATAATGATGATAATGATGATAATAATGATAATAGTAATGACGATAATGATTATAATAATGATAATAATAATGATAATAATAATAATAATAATAATAATAATAATAATAATAATGGTTATAATAATGATAATGATAATAATAATAATAATGATAATAATAATAATAATAATAATGATAACATGTTATCATGGAAAAGCAGAAAAGAGAGAAAGGGAAAGAGGGAGGGAGAAGAAGAGAGAGAGAGAGACTTTTTTGAGAGTGAGACGTTTTTGAAAGAGAGAGAGGGGGAGGGAAGGAGAAGGAGAGAGAGAGAGAGAAACGGGGGGGGGGAGAAGATCATTA